>NW_022196897.1:78703913-78732207 GCF_008632895.1 Mastomys coucha | reverse complement strand
AGAGGGAGACAGAGAGGGAGGCAGAGAGGGAGACAGAGAGGGAGACAGAGGGAGAGAGAGGGAGAAGGAGAGAGAGAGGGAGGGAGGGAGGGAGAGAAAGGGGGAGGGAGAGAGAGGGGGAGGGAGAGAGAGGGAGAGAGGGAGGCAGAGAGGGAGACAGAGAGGGAGACAGAAGGAAAGAGAGGGAGAAGGAGAGAGAGAGGGAGGGAGAGAGAGGGAGAGAGAGAGGTGTCTTCCTTAATCACTCCCTACCTCATTGCGGGCCTGGGGGCAGGGATGAGATCTCTCTCTGACCATACAACTTCTTGACTCCTTGACTCTCAGACAAACCTGAGGGATCCTCCCCCCCCCATCCCCGCCCTGTCATGGGAATGCAGATGTGTTCTGTGGAGCTCTGCTTTACTGGGGTTGTTACTGGAATGAAGAGTTTCATTTACATGTCAGTTTATCAACGATTGTAAAGTGAATATTTTAACTTACTCTTTGACAATTTCCTATGCATGCAATCCTGCCCTGGCTGGGAGTGAAAATGATTTCTAAAGGAAGCATCTTCCATAGTGGAGTTCTGGCACCTTCCACGGCCTTACAGCCTGTGCTTTGGCAATTACTAACCCTGGGAAGCAGCCACGAGACTGGGTCAATACTCACTTCTGCCTCATATCCTTCTTAATGCTATCCATCCCCCAGACCTCCTGCCCTCTTCCCCTGTGTCCCGCCCCCACCATGTGCCCTTCCCACCGTCATGTGCTCCTTCTTTTCCTTTCAATAACTCACTGAGTCTGAGAAGCACTCCCTGCATGCACATAGCTGTGTGGCCACGCACTGGGGAATGGACCACACCAAAGAAGAGGACTGACTCTCTCTCTCCAAGAAGCCACTAACTATGAACCCTCACAACTCCTCGGCTTGGGATAGGGCCTCCAGAACTGGTCCTTCATCTATGCTGCAATTTTGGCTGGCTTGATATTACAAGTCTTGTACTTGTAACCTTAGCTGATGTGCATTTGTGCGTGCAACATCCGAGGCATGGCCCGAAGACAGTGGTTCACAGCAGTTTTTCAACTCTTCTGGCTCTTACTTTTTCTCTCTTACATCAAACCCCCATATCCTGGAGCAGAGGTGTTGATGTAGACATGTCATTTAGGGCCGCACACTCAGTAGTCACTCACTCTCAGCTCTTTGGACACTTATGAGTGTCAGCATTAACTGCTGCTCACTGCAGAGAGACGTTTCTCTGACCAAAAGAAGGCCACCCCACAGAGTAAAGCTGATTCCTGCCAGCCTAGTAAACACACGGGGGGGGGGGGGGGGAGGGACAGCCCCACCCTAGAGAGGTCCAAGTGAAAGATAAAGAAGGAAGCCATCATCACCACAGATCGGAATGCCTCATAGAGACTAAAATTAGTGGTGGTCATTTAGCAGAGGCAGGAGGAGGCTGCAGTGTCCCCTTGAGTATGGAGCAATTAGAAAAGAGAAAATCCTAAGTTTATAATGAGTCTCTGAATAGAGCCAAGAGATGAAAAGTAACATGGCGAGCCCCCGATGCCTCTCCATCCTCATGTCCCTCTGAGATGAGCCACATCTGACATTCTGTCTGTCCCAACATGGCATAACTTTAGTGTGGTCATGAGAGCACTCATCAAACCAAAGCTGATTAGTCTGTGAAAATCCATTCCAGAGACATTCAAGAGTGTCAGGGATTGAGGGCTCAGAGGATGTCTCGGTAGCTAAAATGGTTGTCATGCAAGTGTGAGGACTTGAGTTCAGATCTATAATATCCACATAGAGCAGACTGTAGGCACACAGGTCTGCAATCCAGGACTACTGGGATGAGATGGGAGGCAAAGACAGGAGATTGCCTGAAGCTGAAGGTCTAGTTTGGCATAGTCAGGGATGCAAGCAGCACCCCAGAGTCCAGCCCAGGAGACCTGATCAAGCAAGGCAGAAGGTGGGGACTGACACCTGAGGTTTTCTTCTGACCCCCACTCCCATCATATGCCATAGCATGCAGATGTGCATGTGCACACACAAATGTAGTCATATTTTTCTTTAAGTGTCAGATATGATCATAAAAGACAAGAAGGGCTGAGACTCTGTTTGGAATGGAAGGGACCAGAGAGGACCCATGACTGATGAAGCACAGTGTCCTGGGATGTGTCCCAAAACAGAAGAAGGACATGAGCCAGAAAACTAAGCATGGCTCAGTGAGTTTTGATGTTTGCTCAATCCCTCCCGACTTGCTCAGTTTCTAAAGTTGGCACATGGTTTTTGCTGTTGTTGTTTGATTTGTTTGGTTTCGTCTGTTTGTTTATTAGGGTTTTTATTTTCCTGAGAGTTGGACTCCAGGGGAAACTAGTGGGAGGGGGGCTCGTGTGAGAAACTAAGTTGGATTCATTTTATCACATTTATTAAGTATAAAATTAATTCGAGAAAAGTTCAATGCCGGTATAGGCTAAAGATATCAGTCCCTAGTTCTTGTAACTTAAGGATGTTGCTCCTTTCTGTGGCATATAGCAAGAACATACATCCCTGATTAATGAGAATCTGGAGATGTGGATGTTATCCTGCATCATCTAGGTGGTACTCCATCTTAGTGGTGATAAATATCAGGTAAATACCATCACACAGATCTAATGAGTAAAGCACAGGGAGAAATGCCCCAGAGGAGCAGAAGGCAATGTGACCCCAAGGTGTAGAACAAGGCACACAGCTGTCAGACAAGAACTGTTCACAGCCTCCAGGCCAGAGCAGGAGAGCAACATCCTCCCCTAAGTCCCCATGTGAGCCCCTCAAGGCCTGAGTGGCCAGGCCCTGCCCCCAAGGGCCTCCAACCACTAGGTTCCAACCACCCCACCCTGCAGAGTAAAGAGCCCCAGCTCAGAACTTGAAATCCAACCAATCTCCACCCTGGAAAGCTACACACACACACACACACACACACACACACACACACACACAAACACACACACACACAAACAAACACACACACACACAAACACACACACACACATACAAACACACAAACACACACACACAAACACACACACAAACACACAAACACACACACATACACACACACACACACAGAAGAAGCCATATATAATCCCTCACTTCTGCTCAGTTCTCTGCTGCTTCTCTCCTGGGCAGAGGTGACTACCCTCCTATTTTTTTTTTCTCCTAATAAAGCTTTTGTGTGAGGTTTGTTGTGTGACCTTGTAGCATTCTCTGGCTCCCTTCAAAGCTGCAACACTTGTACCAGGGAAGTCTTTTCCCTCAGAGATGCAGCACTTACATTCAAGACCCTTGGTTTTCTGCTTATCCATACATAGTGGGGTCTCTGGCCTCTGAAACTAAAAATAGAAATTTTTGGATTTCTTTACATTTGTTTTTTAAGGTTTATTTTGTTTTTAAGTGTGTGGTTATGTATATGGTGTGTGTGTATGTGGGAGCAGGGGGGGGGCACATGCACACATGTGAGTGCAATGGCCACAGAGGCCAAAATACGGTATCTGGTCTCCTGTAGCTGGACTTGTAAGAGGCTGGATATGAGTGCTGGGAACTGAACTCAGGTCCTCCACAAGAGCACAAGAGCACAATCACTCTTAAGCACTGAGCCATCTCTCCAGCCCCAAGTCTTCTAACCCCCCAAGTGTGGCTTTAGAAACAAGTGTGTGGGGACTTCTTAGCATGGCAACAGACAACTAATGTAACTGGTTAAAGGAAATTAAGGGGGCTGGTGGAGGACTGGCCAGGATGGTCTCCAGTTCCAGCTGTGCTGTTCTAGATGCTTCAGTTCTGCATCACTCCCAGGGAGAGCCCTCCCACCCTTGGCACCTGCTCAGAGGCCTGCCTGTGGGGGCTGAGTCCCTTTTTCTCAGCAGCCAGCCAGCCTCAATAACTAACCACTCACATGATCTTCTAACATCCCTTGACTCTGTCCAGCTGAGGTCAAAGGACAGAGCATCCAGCTTCCACCCACTCTCCCAAAGTATAAGGGCTCAGCTGCTCGCCAGCTGAGGCCACCGAGAGGCCAGTCCCAAAATAACAGCAATCCAAGTCACAGCTGTTTGAGGGCCTGTTCCATGGCAGCCTCATTGCTGAGGCATTTTACATCCACGCTCTGACTTAGTCCTCATGGTCACTTCCCACGTGGCCCAGAGAGGTTATGAGGTTTTCTCAGGGTCACACAGCTATCCAATAGCCGAGACAGTTCCAGCTCAGGCACTGGTGATTCAGAAAGCTCAGGTTGACAACAACAATGTCCTCCTGACTGACTCCAACCTCCCTCTCCTTGGCACCCTCAGCTCAAAGTCACCCTCCTTGGGTCACCTTTCTGCAGAGTCTTCAGAGTTCTCCCTTGGAGAACAAGGGCAGGATGGACCCAAGCCAGGCAGGTTAGAGAACAGCTCACTTCTCCCAGGTACTCTCTCAGCTCCATCCTTCATCTCTGAGTCTTTGGAGGTGGATGGGAGCTCCTGGAAGTGCTGTAGCAGCATGTGGGGAAGAGGACTGGGCAGACTCCAGATGCAGGGATGAAGGGAGTTGGGAAGGAATGGGAGATGGAGACAGATCACATCTCTGCTAAACACTGGGAAGGAACTTTTTCAAGGTCAAAGTGGTCCTGGCTGGCTCACAGCCCTGCTGCCTGTCCACACTCTGTCCTGTGCTCTTTCTGTTTCCAGGTGCTGTCCAGCCCAGTGTGATTTCACTGCCCATCTCTGGGGGCCAAAGCACAGTGTCCTCCTAACGGTACCTGCCAGAGGACCTGTGTCCATACATACGGCTGCCTCCCTGCTGCCCCAAAGTTAAGGAGGGAGGCAGCATGCCAACCAACATCCCAGAAACCACCCTAGGCTGGGCACAAGGGAAAGAAGCACTTGGCAAATATTTTGCTGAATAAGCAAAAGGACAAGTGGTTGGAAGAAAGACGGGGTGAGTGGCCCTTTTTGGGGGTAGAGGCAGCCATCTGCAGGGAGCCTCTCTGTCCGCCCACCCCAACCCCTTCAGAGTCCCCTTAATAAGATGCCTGGCTCAGGTTGCTGCCCTCCTGCCTGCCTTCCTCTTTGTGTCTCTGTGATGGAGTCTGAGAGTCTCATTGAATTCAGACCTGCTCTGGCTGTTGCTGGAGAATGAAGCAAGCCTATCAAAGGGCCCAGAATCTAAGGGAGACTTGCTAATAAGACCTGAATGGCCAGCTTTGCATCCTATTAATGGAGAGGGGGAATGTCTGCCTGGCTTAGCTGGAAAATTGCAAGCACAATGGGAAAGTCACTCATGAGTATTAGTGACACTGGAAACAATGGCAGGAGAAAGTTTGATGGGTTTGGAGTGGGTAGGGGTGGAGTGGGACAAGAACACACATTTCCCTTTTCTCCCTCTCACCCTTACCTGTCACTCTAGAGCTGCCTGGGAGTGCCAGCCTGTCATAGCTGGATGGAGACTGGTAAGTATAAGACTTAGAAGAGCCACGGGGCTCTGCTCTTGGCCTAGACCCACCCCACCCCCTATGGTAGCCTGGGGTAACTATGCCACTTGTTCATGAAGGAACTGGCCCCTTTTCACTTCCTGGTTGTATCAGGTGAGCCAATTAAATCTTGAGGCTAAGACCTGCCTAGAGTTATATCTACCTGGAGAGGCCATGGGCGCTGGAAGGTCCAAGAAGGCTACCATGGAGATCCTCCAAATGTCCAAGACCAGAGGACCCTCAGTGACCGATCCTAAGTGTGACTAATAGCTAGGACCACATTCTGGGCAGAAGGTGTGGCTTGGACCAGGAACTCAAAACTCATGGTCCTTGCTCAAATGCAACTTGCAACATTTTGATTTGCCTATTCTGTATGTAAGTGCTTGTTTTATTAGAAGGCTTTTAGAGTTGGGGAGATGGCTCTAACATGCTATAAAATGCTTTCCTTGACCTGAATACAAACCCCAGAACCTATGTAAAAAAGTTCCAGGCACTGTGAGTCAGGCTGGCCCGTCTAGCCTACTTGGTATGTTCCAGGCTAATGAGAGACTCTGACTTGGGGAAAGAAAGAAAAAAAAAGGTGGATGGCTCTTAAGAAACAGTCTGCTAGCACTCACACACCATGTGTAAACACACACACACACAGAGAGAGAGAGAGAGAGAGAGAGAGAGAGAGAGAGAGAGAGAGAGAGAGAGAGAGAGAGAGAGAGAATTGAACAGCAGAGGTTTCTAGGTTCAAAAATCATCTCTCAGCTTGGCAAAGTCCTTCCATTCTGTTTTTCCTATGCTTCTCAGGGGCATGTGAGTCTGATACCCCTGCCTGCAGCTGCCTCTCCACAGGACCTTTCAGAAGGCCTGACAGTGAACTCAGCAATTTCCTTGTCTGGGGGACTGGGAGACTGCAGTGATAAGCATCATCATGATAGGGGCATGAGATGCCCTGTGGCCTTGCAAGCTCTAGCATGCCCAAATCCAGGCTGTGTTCCCCAGCTCCCCCATGCCCAAGCAGGTTTCTCTGTGAACTCCTGGCTCGGCCTCTGTTTGGACCTCCCTGGGCCACCAGACCTGCCCTAGACCAGGGAGGCACCAACCGGGCCAGAGGCTCCCCAGCATGGTCTCTGTTGATTTGCATTGTATTTGTGGAATAATTACTGATGGCACAGATCATTTTTATTATCTAAGCTGCCTGCATTAAAATGATAGATATTTTATATTATTATTATAAACGTCCAAAGGAGCCGCCATTGTGTCAGGAGAAGGATAGTTTTTCTGTTTAGCTTAAGAGCAGATGGTTACCAAATGTTCGGTGGAAATGCACCATAGCTGATCCCGAGCACAGGGGGAAATGTGGAGGACATCTTTCCACATGCTTCAAGGACCCACCACACCCCGGTCTCTCTGGCTTCTCCAGCTCCTATTTTGTGGTTGAGTCCAGACACACTAGAGGAGAGGGGGGTGATTTATTCCCAAGCTACATGGAGTCTAGGTCCCAGGGGTAGGGAGGGATGCGACATATTTGAGAACCTACCTGAACCCGCTCCAGAATTTAGGGTGCTGGTATTAGAGGCTGGGGGTTAGCTGTCAAGAAATAGGATGAGGGAGGCAAAAAAATTATTCCTGTATAAATGAGTGGCCTTCAGCCTTCCATGAGAGCAGTGAACCTTGGAGCAGCTTCCAAAGCGGGTTAAAGTGGGATGGGGAGATGTGGCTTTTGTTTTTCTTTTGTATTTTAAGCTTTAGCAACCAAAACAAGACAGGAAAACTGAAGACCCACGTCTTGATTTCTTTTCTTGTTGCTGCGGGAAAATACTCTGACAGAGAAAAGGGAAGGAAGGAAGGGTCTGTCTTAGCTCACAGTTCAAGGCACACCACAGGGGAGCAGAAGCAACAAAGAGATGCCTAAGAGAGAAAGAGCCGGTTCAGCTTGCTCTCTCCACCCTTGACACTAAATACCTAATCGTATTGACACTCAAAGTAGGATGCCAGACAGCAATCCCAGAAGTCCCCCCTCCTTCCCCCACCCCCCACCCCTCCCACCCCCGCCGATGGGCCAGCATTCCTGTATCAGGTGGCCTGTTCTGGGACATGAAGATGATGTATGCCTTCCCAATCTTCCGAGGCTCCTTCCACCCTGAGGTCAACAGGAGATAAGGAAAGCTGGAGTCCTCTTATTAGCTTAGTGTCCTTGAGCAACAGGATCCCCCTCTCTGAGCCTTCACAGAGTAGTGCATCTAGACTAGAGACTGCAGAGAGATCCAGTCTCCTGTCCACACTGGTCCAGTGTCAGAGGCAGCCTGGACAGCCTACCAGAGAGGATGCCAGGACTATTCTAAGCCACTAATCAATAATAGCATTGCCTCACTGGGCCAGGGGGTCCACCCTGGAGGTGGGGCTCTGTTGGGGTTCTGGGTTCTTTAAGGATCAACAGTACTAGGCCTGAGGATTCTCATGGATGCCCTGGAGCCCTAGGCCTCCTAAGGCTACACTCCCCTTCTTTAGATTTTTCTCAAATTCCGCTAGAGCAGGCCTGGAACTCAGAGCTGCCACTGGAAGTCTTGAGGTTAACTATCTCCTGTATGGAGTGGCCTCATGCTCAGAGAGCTCCCCAAAGCCACCCTAGCCATGGAGGATAAGGTACGGGGGACAGCCTGCAAGGGCATGTGTTGTTCACAGTCGACCTTACTCAGCACAAGAGAGTGTGTTCCTAAGAAAAATCATGTTCACATTGAATTCTTATAAATAGAATCCCATCTCAGCTGTGATTTACAACACAATTTCCAGGACACTTTATCTTCATTTTGGAGTGAAGTTTCTAATGGTTTTGCTGTAGAACTCACCTTCCTTTCAGAAGTACCGAGAACGTCCCAGTCGGATAAAACTGTGGAATCTACCCCTTCCTGCCACTTCATCTGGAGGAAGTGACGAGACAGAGAGCACCAGTAAGGACTGATGTTCGTTGACTGCCTCTAGAACTCAGGTTCTGCTGTCAGAGAGAAAGAAAAGAGGTGCAAGGCAGATGAAGGAGCTGTCAACAGACGTAAGGACTGTCAGCCCAGCTGGTAAGAGGCTGCCTCAAAGCCTCCAGGGGCTCCTGTGAGCTGGCCCCTTCCCATCTCTCTGACCTCATCGTCCACTCTCTTCCTCACACATTTCTCCTTCCCTTACTAGCTCCCACCTACACCCCTCAGAGTCTTTGCCCCTGCTGCTCCTCCTGCCTGGAAAGCTGTTCCTTCTTACATGTTTCTGTATGCTGACAGTGTTTATCACATTGCTTTCTCCCCCCACCCCCAGCATTCTGTGGGATTATTTATTGACTGTCACAGTCTGTTTTCTCTTTCCATAGTAAAACACTTGAGGCTAGGTACATTTACGACACTAAAGGTTTGCATAGCTGAAAGTTGTGAAAGCTGGGCAGTCCAATAGCCTGGTTGCAGCACCTGGTGAGGACAAGCTGCCTCCTAACAAGGCCAGGGGGATGAGATAGAAAGAAGCTTGCTGTAGAAAACCCACCCTTATAACAAAGCTGTTAATCCATGAATATATTTACCTGTGTATGAGGGCAGAGTCCTTGGAACACCCACTGCCTGTCAAAGACTCTTCCTCCCAAAACGGGTGCTCTGGGGACTATGTTCCTTACACACATGATGTAGGGAACTAACAGGCCTGACCCTGTAGGGTGGAGTAGTAACTGATGCCCCTTGGCGTCTAAAGGAAGTTTTGTTGTTGGGGTTTGTTGTTCTTGTTTGCATATGAAGATGTTTCCACCACCTTCTAGCTGGCAGAGTATCTAGCAAGAAGTCAGAGAACATCCCCTGGGCTTTGAGGTTGCTGCTCTGCCTGCTCTGAAGATGATATCTTTATCACATCAAGTTTAGGCTACTTGTGTAGTTGCCAGCTGCACTGCTGCACTGCTGTGTGTGTGTGTGTGTGTGTGTGTGTGTGTGTGTGTGTATATATGCCTGTGTATGCATGAGCATGTGTGTAAGTATGTGTGTGCACACATCAACATGCATGTCTATTTGTGTATGTGCATGTGTGTGCATGTGCATATATGTTCATGTGTGTGTGTGCATGTATGTGTGTGCATGTGTATGTGGGGTAAGGAAGTGTCAGTGTGGGATTTGTTTTAGTATCTTAATGGCTTGCCAAAGCTTGGAGAACTCTTTTAAATCATGAGTCTGGCCTCACTGTCACTTCACCCTTCCCACTCTGCTTCCTGAACATAAGACCTGAGTCCCACTGGCTAGACAAAGGGCTGGGTCCCAACAACACTGTCACGGTGACTCCAGTGTGCTCCACATACCAGCAGCTTCTGCCATCCCGCCATCCACCTGCATTGAAGGACAGCTGACTGGCAAGGAGTCAAACCCCAAGGTTTAGGAGCTATCCAGACACGGGTTTTCATGGGACACTTATGCGGATACTCTCACAAAGCAGCCCTTTCTGTCCTTCTAAGTACAACACATCTCTTACATGATGCTTATCATGTACTGGAGGCTTACTGAGCAAGTTAGCAGCTTTTTGTGTTTATTCATTCTTATCTTTATTTTTATTTCATGTGTGGGTGCTTTGCCTCTGTAAATCTGTGCACCACATGCATGCCTTGTGCCCATGGAGGCCAGAAGATAGCATTGGATCTCCTGGCACTGGGGTTACAGATGATTGTGATCCATCACGTGGGTCCTGGGAATTGAACATGGGTCCTGTGGAAGAGCAGCCAGTGCTCTTAACTCCTGAGCTTCCTCTCCAGGTTCCACATGCTTTATTTACATAACACAAAGCATGGGTGTTATAAACAACTTACAGTAGATGAATTGGAGTTCAGAAAGGCTAGTCAACCCCTCTATGGTCACACGGCTGTTAGCCATGAAGCTTGTATTCGAACCAAACCCCTGACTCCACAGCCCATGGCCTTTGTTTCTTGACTCTTGGGGAGAGGACTGTGGAAAGGTTCTGAGCCCAGACCTACCTTCCACACTGGCATCTTGCCCAATCTAGGAGGGTGATTACAAGTTGAGCAAAACAGAAACTGTGAAGTAGAAGAATAGAAATCCTTCTATGGCTGTCTTTGCAATTCTAGAGGAAATGTGCCTCCTCTACATGATGGAGAAGAGACAACACAGGCAAGGAAGTAAAGGACATCACCTATGCGCAGGACCATAGGAGGGCAGCCCCCTGTTATCAGATGCATTCCAACCTGCCACAGACTCAATTGCCCCAGAGAGATCAACCCACCATCAGACCCATGTTCAATTCCCAGGACCCACATGATGGATCACAATCATCTGTAACCCCAGTGCCAGGAGATCCAATGCTATCTCCTGGCCTCCATGGGCACAAGGCATGCATGTGGTGCACAGATATACACAGAGGCAAAGCACCCACACATGAAATAAAAATAAAGATTAAAAATGAATAAACACAAAAAGCTGCTAACTTGCTCAGTAAGCCTCCAGTACATGATAAGAGATATGTTGCACTTAGAAAGACAGAAAGGGCTGCTTTGTGAGAGTATCCGCATAAGTCTCCCATGAAAACCCATGTCTGGATAGCTCCTAAACCTTGGGGTTTGACTCCTTGCCAGTCAGCTGTCCTTCCAATGCAGGTGGGCGGTGGGATGGCAGAAGCCGCTGGTGTGTGGAGTCACCGTGACAGTGTTGTTGGGACCCACTACCACCACAGAGCCATTACTAGCCTCTCAAAGCCACAAATGCTTCCCTCACTGTATGCCAAGAACACTGGAGAAAACTGGAAATGCCTAACCTGGGGGTTGGTGCAAGAAGCAAGGATCTTCCTTGGGACTGAACAGACAGGTGTGCTCAATGTCCTTCCCATGTCCCTCATGGGAAGGTGGTCAAGACCACTGAGCCTCCCTTCCTGAAAGGTCCCATGAGCCAGAGCTAAAGACAGGGGAGAAAGGGGGACAGTTGAAACAAGCCTCAAAATGGGTCTGTGATCAAGATGCTAAGCACTGTTAGGAATATACCCAGGGTGGTCACCATGGGAACTGGTCTGAGGTAAAAGAGAAGAGACAGGGCAGGGCCAGCTCCAGGAATGAGGACCTTCCCCCGGAGCCAAACACAGGTCCAACTCAGTCCCCCATCCACCCAGAAAGGACACAAGAGTGATGAATGCCCCTCTCAGCAGGACAGAAACAAAAGGGATGGGTCACTCTTTCAAGCTCTCCCTCAGGAGAGTAATTAATTATATATGCATATACATATATGCAAATTATATGTGCCCCAAGACTATAACAAATGGCTGATAATTGGTATGCCGCATTTGACCATCCTCCTGTGCAATCCTGGCTGTCATCCGTGGACTTTTGGTCTCTTTCCTGGGGGCCTCTGTAATCAGTACCCAGCTGCCCATGGAACAGACAGGCCCAGTGTGCTGTGTCAGTGCCCAGAGGTGCTGTTTCTTTTTCTCTTGGTGCTAGAGATCAAACGTGGGGCCTCAGATGTTCTAGACAAGTGCCATGAAGCTGTGTTCCTGTGTGTGTAGGTATATGTGTGGTATATGTACATATTTATATGTGTATGTTGGCATGTGTGTGCATGTGTGTAGGTGTGTGTGCACACATGTGTGTAGGTGTGTGGTATGTGTACATATTTATATATGTGTGTGTGTGTATACATGTAAACATGTAAACATGCTGGCCAGAGGTCAGGTTTCTTCCTCAGTCCTTGTCACAATATATATATATATGTTTACATTTATTTATTTGTGTGGGTGAGGTATAGACACATACATACTACCCCTTCCCTCCCACCGCCCCTCCCTCTCTCCTTCCTCATTGACTCTCCCTCCTTTCCTCCCTTGCCCCCTCCCTCCCTTCCTCCTTTCCATTTCTTACTCCCCTACTCCCTTTCCTTACCCCCCCATTCCTTCTTGCATAGCCTTATCAAATAGTGGCACACATTTGGGTGCAGCCCCCTGGAGGCAGAAGACAGCTGGTGAATGTCAGTTGTGACCTAGAAGTTCCTGACTGATCTGATCTTCCTCCACATTAGCTTCCTGCGCCCTGCCCTCCAGGCTGAGAAAGGAGGGGGTGAATAGAAAGCCATCAGTTGGCAGACTGGGAGGGGGGAGTGAGATAACCCAGGGGGCTGTCCAAGGATGAGTGCTACAGCAGTCAAGCCCCCCTTCTCTCTCCCTCTCTCCCTCCCTCTCTCTCTCCCTCTCTCTTCTCTGTCTCTCTGTCTCTCTCTCTCTCTTCTCTGTCTCTCTGTCTCTGTCTCTGTCTCTGTCTGTCTGTCTGTCTGTCTGTCTGTCTGTCTGTCTCTCTCTCTCTCTCTCTCTCTCTCTCTCTCTCTCTCTCTCTCTCTCTCTGTGTGTGTGTGTGTGTGTGTGTGTGTGTGTCACAGAGGAGGGTATACTAAGAAGGGTATATAAGGGTAGTCAGAAGCCAGTACAGGAGTTTGGTATTATTCTCAAAGCACCTAAGAAGCCATTGAAGATTTTTAAGCAGCAATGGATTAATCCAATCTGTAATTTTTAACTAATTTATTTATTCACTTTACATCATGATTGTTCTCCCTGTCCCTCCTCTCCTCCCAGTCCTGCCCTTACAAATCTGTCCCCCCAGTACCCTCTCCTCTTCATCTCACAGAAGCACATGCCCCCCTTGGGCCCCATTCCACCCCGTTGCAGCAGGACTAAACACATCCTCTCACACTGAGACCCAACCAGGCAGTCCAGTTAGGGGAAGAAAATCCAATGGCAAGCAACAGAGTAAGAGACAGGCTCCGCTCCAATTGTTAGGAGACCCAAATATCTGCAACATATGTGTAGGGAGCCTAGGTGCAGCCCTCATGTATTCTTTAGTTTGTGGTTCAGTCTCTGTGATCCCCCTTGGGCCCAGGTTAGTTGACTCTGTAGTTCTTCTTGTGGTGTTCTTGACCCCTCTGGCTTGCTCAGTTCTACTCTCCACTCTTTTACAAGACTCCCCAAGCTCCACCTGCTGCTTGGCTGCAGGACTCTGTTTCCATCAGCTGCTGGGTGAAGCCCCTCAGGAGACAGTTATGCAAGGTTCCTGTCTGCAAGCATAGCTAAATATCATCAATAGTGTCAGGGGTTGGCTCTCTTACATGGGATTGATCTCAAGTTGGGCTAGTCA
Organism: Mastomys coucha; assembly: GCF_008632895.1. Lineage (NCBI taxonomy): Eukaryota > Metazoa > Chordata > Mammalia > Rodentia > Muridae > Mastomys > Mastomys coucha. The sequence continues at coordinate 78,718,624 of NW_022196897.1, read as the reverse complement.
TTGCTTAGAAGTTTCCCCATTCTCTGTTCCATCTTTATCCCTGGACATGTTGTAGGTAGAACAGATTTTGGGTTGAAGGTTTGTGGGAGGGTTGATGTCCCCCTCTCTCCACTGAAAGTCCTGCCTGTCTGAAGGACCCAGAGTTGGGAGGACAGAGGTCTTGGCCTCAGCACACCTTGTCCCAAACTGTTCCTCTAGGATAGCAATTGTGCAGCAGACCCAAGGCCAGCTTTGTCTTGGGAACTAGCTTCCTGAGCCCAAGTCACGCCCACAGGGCTCCTCCATGTGCAGGTTACCAGGGTAACCTGAAATTCTGCTGAGGCTGCATGCAGAAGGTCATGAGTCTCCCCTAAAGGAGGTGGGAGAGGAGCAGAATGGTTTCTGGTGTTCCCCACAGATGGGTCCAGAGCCTCTCGTATCTTTCTGTTTGAAGTCCTTGAGTCACATGGTAGCAGAAGTGGACTGAGAGAGGAAGTGAGACCCTAGCTACTGCTATGTGGGAAGAAGGGCAGTAATCACTGTGACCTTCCTGCCATGCCTGAAAGCCCAAAGCCCCTCATCCCACCGATTGTAGTCACAGTGCATCCAAGGTCTGGACATAAGTGCTCTACACACAGTCTCATCAAAGGCTCTCTGGGGGGCCAGGGAATACACACGTCCTTAGTTCTGTGGCACAGATGGAGAAACTGAGGCTGCAAGAAAGCAAACCATTGGCCCAGGCCACTGACTAGCAAGTGAAGGTTCCCTGACCGGTTAGTTCTCTGCTGGAGAGCTCACTGCTTATCAGAGCAGCCTAGTAAGGGAGGTAGCTTAGTCATAAAGCGCCCGTCCTACAGGCATAAGGTCTGAGTTCTGATGTCCAGCACCCATGTAAAATGCTGGATGTGACAGCATGCATATGTAGCCAGGCACTGATGGAGTAGAGGAGTGCAGTATGCAAAAACAGGGGGATCCTGGGAGCTCATTGGCTATCCAGCTTAGCCAATTGGTGAGCCCCAAGATCAGTGAGAGACAGTGCCTCAAAAATAATGTGGGGAGTGATCAAGGAAGACTCAATTTCAACCTTTGCTTCCACACACATGTGAAGACACACCCACAGAAACATACATATACCACACACACACACACACAAACACACACACACACAAACACACACACACACACACACACATACACACACACACTCACGCATACAAAAAGTTCAATCTTCTCTGGCACAGGGTGGATGAAAGACAGAAAGTCTCCAATGAAGCAAGCAGAGCAAGGAGCTCTGAGCACATGTCCCTTAGGCCCAAGTGTGCCTACCATTTGAGGAGCCTGCAGGACCACCACCCCACCGACACTTCACTCCCAATATCCTAGAATAGCTCTTACAAACTTTAGCAACCGCTCCATGTAGGGCTGTCAGCTGCTAATGAATTGATGGATTAGTGTTCAGGGCCCATTCTGCAGCCAGATTCCAGCTCAGTCTGAGAGCAGGGTTGGGGCTCAGTCAATGGCAAGGCCAGGGGCTGTGTATTAAGCCAAGGTCAAGGTTGCCTGCCATCTGTGTCCAGGTCAGAGATCTATGGACAGACTCTCTGCACAGAATGCTTCTAGGCACTTCCAGGGGTCACTGCAACCTTGGCCTCATTAGCATATAACTTTTACCACCCAGCTGGACCCATCTGGCTTCTTATTAATGCAAACATGAGCTAGGAAAGCAGGTTCTAGGGAAGAAGTCTTTTGCCGGGTATGCTGTGCCTCCCCAGCTCTGCAGTCAGGGAAGCTTCCTGAATTTCCTTTCTGCTGTGGCCTTTGTCCCTCCTTGCAAGGCTTTGGTTGGCAGCCAAGCATATTTCCTGTAGGGAGGCAGGTGGGAGGACTAGCTGGGAGGGAAGGAAGGACTCCATGGGAGAGAGGTGGAGTGGGAAGCAGAGGGAAGTGATGCAAGGTCCAGCTGTGTCCAGCTGTAAGACCTGCTCTCCCCTGTGGTGGGAGACTCTCACTGCTCCCTCTGTATGTTTCCACAGGTTTCCCAGAGTACAGAATGAGCCCAAACCCCATGCCCAACACTTCCAGCTTAAGCATTATCCCCTCCAGGAAGCCTGCCTGGAGCCCTCAATGTATAGTGACCATGCCCCACTTACTTTCCTTGTAAGAGCTGTGAGTGGTAAGCTTTGAACATCCCCATCAGACTGATAGCTGTTTGAGGGCAGGGCCTACATTTAAGTCAGTAACCACAAACATATAGCACATTGCAGATAAATGCTTCCTTATTGAGTGGGAGGCTAGACCCATACAGGAAGGAAGGCATGGATCAAAGGATGGTCAGGATCTTCAGTAGAGTCCACAGGAAGACAGCGTGCCAGAGTTTTAACAGGTAGGATGTTTACAGAGGATCTATACTGTGGAAGGAAAGGAAAAAAGCAGGGGAGCACAGACTGAAGCCACGCTTTAGGCAGCACAGTATGGCTGACACTCCGGAGAACTCTAGGTTAAGATCATCCCCAGACATGCCCTGGGGGTTCAGGGCGCCCAGCCCTTTAGATTCCCACTCTATCAGTCACTGGATGAAGGCTGCATTGTGAAGGGCTTGCTCTTGGGCAAGCAGTTCTCTGTGGCTGAGATAACAGCTGAAAGAACATTCAGCAAGATTCTTTGATGCTAACACTGCCAGCCATTGAGAGTGCCAGTGCTTAAATCACAAGGGAACCCAGGCAGCACCATCATGTCCTCCACAGTACATGTGGAGATGGTACATGAAGAATGAGGGAGAAAACCAAGGCAGACTGGATGAGCTGGATGGAGAGAAGGGGATTTATGCAGGCATGAATGCATGTGTGATGGATGAATGGAAGGATGGACAGAAAGATGGTTAGGAGAATGGGTGTCTAGATGATGGATGGATGGATAAATGGATGGGTGGATGTATGGCTGCATGAATGATAGGTGAGTGGATCTGTTCATACATGAATTGATGAGTGATGGATGGTTGGGAGTGTGATTGGCATAAATGTGTGGATGCACAGATAGATGAACCTTCCCAACATCACTTGTTGAGTAGCTGACTCTCCGATGCTCACCCAGGTCTTCGCTTGAGGAGATTCTAAGAAGGAGCTCAGACAGCAATCTCAGCAAACAAAATGGCTTGAGTGTGACAGGCTAATTCTCTAGCATCAATTTGGGCGCATAAGGGGCCCTTGCGGCTCTTGCCTGTACCATAGCAAAGACCTGTGAATGATTAAGGTAGAAATGACCACAAAAGTTTGACGGGGATGGGAGACATGAATGCACAGAAAGCACATGCACAGATACCTTGAAGTCTGTCGCTAATGGCAGGGGTCCCTCTAGCCTCCAGAGGAAGTACAACTTGTACATACTTGGACATATCTTCCTCTTCCCACAGCAGAAACACCCCACTCCCACCCGGTACATGGGCAACACCTATCACATCACCCTTTCACCTGCACAATGGGCAAATTTATATGCCAGATTTTCAAGTTTGCTACTTTCTTCTTAGATCAGCCAGGAAGGGACTTTGCCAGGTTAGAGAAGATCTGTGTTGAGCTACAAAAATCAGAGGCATCCAAAGAGAGCTTGTAACTAGACAACAACTATGGTCATCTGTCCCACCATGTTTTGGACTGTATAGACCATAGCTTTCATGGGTATCAGGAAAGAGCTGATGGAAGAATGTGAACTGAGGAAGAAATCAGCACATCTGGACATCTGGGCATGGCAGGCCCTGAGGAAACTCCTAGCTTTTCTCTCTCTGGCTCATGCTCTTCCTAGGTTCACATACACAACACCCCCCCCCAAACACACACACACATATACAAGCTTCTGTATTCTCTTTACCTTCATTCAAATCATTTACAAAACTGCTAAACAGCCCAGGGTCAAAGACTAAACCCTACAGGAGTCTCCCTATGGGTGGATGCTGAACCATTCATTCACAACACACAAGTTTCATCTGAACACCACTCCATGCAGGCATCATCTCATGTTGTCTGTATTTCCCGTTTTGTCCATATATATATATATCATGCTATGCCTCATCAAATGCTCTATGGGGGTCATGAATAGGTGGATGGAGTATAGGGATTATGACCAAGACTGATGATGAGGGTAAAAGACAATCATCTAAGCATCATATAACCCAATGGATGGTGAGATGGCTTATCATCACTACTTATTTGACTAGATTTGGCATCCCATCAGAGACACACCTCTGGGTGTGTCTGCCAGGGAGTTCCAGAGAGGTTTAACTATGATGAGAAGACCCACCCTGAAAGTAGGCACCACCATCCCAGACTGAATAAAAGGCAGACACAGAGCTGAGAATCTTTCATCTCTCTCTGCTTCTTCATGGCAGGTACAACATGACCAGCTACTTTTCTTTGGGGGCCCATTCTTTTCTTTCCCTAATGGCCTGTAGCTGGAACTGAACCAAAGTAAACAGTGTCTTCCTGTGATTTGCTTTTGTCAAATACTTTGTAACAGCCACAAGAAATGTAACTAATTCAGTTACAGAACACTTTTGTTGGCTCACTGCTCAGAGGCCCCTCCCTTCCCCACCAGGTTCTGTTTGGAGGCAGATTTGGCCCTGTAAATCACTTGCTTGTCTTAGTATGCTTCTGTGACATAATGAAATATCTGAGCCTAGGTCATTTATGCCTAACAGAAATGTACTAGACTCATGGCTTGGAGGCCACAGCCTGTCACCATCACCTGGCAAGGGCCTTTGAGATGTGCTGCCCCATGGAGAGAGCTAGGACAAGGGACAATGGGAGTAAGAAAGAAGGAGCCTGACCCCACTCCTGTGGTAATAGCCATCACTCCATTCTGAGGTACCTGATGACCTTGTCAGCTCTTAAAAGTTCCACACGCCAACCCATTGCACTGGAGTTTCTAAAATTTGCAATCTGGAGACCTACCCAAACCCCAGAAATGCCCTTATCCTGAGCAGGCTGATCCTGCCCCTGGAAGCTGGGAGGTGATATCAAAGGTGGAAGATGGGAGAAGGAAGCCTTCTTATAGATTGCTAAGCCCTTTTTTGTACCCTACCCCTTTCCCCAGGCATCTAGCAGCAGCTGGGTAGAAATTCTTGGTAAGTCTGAACTCCAACTCTGAGTCTAGACTCTGACCTCCTCACTGCTTCTCTGGGTCTCCAGTCTCTATTTCCAGAGATGGTGACAGCAACTTGCTCTTTCCCCCTGGTCTGAGGTCCTGGTGTGTTTCTATTTTCCACTGGATCCCTAAATGGTACTGGGCTTTGCTAAAAAACAAACAAACAAAAAAACCAAACAAACAAAACAAAAAACAAGAAAACTTCAATTAGATCAAATCCCCAGAGGGAGCCACCATCACTGTAAGCAAAGGTTGGCAGCAGTTTGTCATACAACAGTAGACAGGAATCCAGGCGTGAAGATGGCATGAGTGGGCTCGGGGAATGAGGCAGAGTGAAATGTTGATGTAGGATTTCTTCAAAATACTTGGGGCAGGGGTAGAGGGAAAGAGGTTAGGAGTGGAACAAGGTTGGCCATGAGTTGACCATCTCTGAAGTGGGGGATGAGGACACTGGCTTCATTGTGGCTTTCTTCCTTCCTTTTTATAATTAAAGAGATTTACATCTTGCTCGATTCCCGTAAGACTGCTGAAGGACTTCTATGAAAAGGCTTGCTTTTGGTGAGTCCATGCCAAGTTCTGATCACACTGTCCTCTTTCCCAGAAAAGATCTGGTGAGCCACTAGCACTTGTACTGTCTTCCACAGAGAAATATCTGCCCTTCTTAGCACCAGAATCCAGTTAGTTTTTTGTCAGCCTGACATGAGCTAGAGTCATCTGGGAAACGGGAACCTCAATAAAGAAAACGCCTACATCAGACTGGCCTGTAAGCAAATCTGAGGGGCTTTTACTAAATTAATTAATGGAGATATGGGTGGGGCCACCCACAGTGGGTGGTGCCACCCCTGGGAAGGTGGTCCTCATTATATAAGAAACCAGGCAGGGCAAGCAATAAACAGCAGTCCAGTAAGCCATGTTTCTCCATGACCTCTGCTATGGTTCCTGCCTCCAGGTTCCTGTCCTGGATGAGTTCTTGCTCTGCTTTGGTTCCTGCCTCCAGGTTCCTGTCCTGGATGAGTTCTTGCTCTGCTTCTCTCCATGATGGACTAGATTCTGAACGTGTAAGTCAAATAAACTCTTTCCTTCTCAACTTGCTTTGGGTCCTGGTGTTTACCACAGCAACAGAAACCTCAACTGGGACACACACTCTTCATCTTCTGAGAAGGGAAACAGCATACACCCAGCCTATCTTCAGGAACTGTCCGTACACTACCAGCTCTCCAGGACAAGAACATCGGCTCAGCATCTACCCCATTCAGCCTGTAACCTAGCACAGAAGCACAAAACACTTTTTCACTTAAATTTTTTTTTTGTCTGCTGGTGCTTGAAGGGGTCTATGATGTATGTACACTCAGCCCTTCACTGGGGGATTCTTTGCAGACACTGCCAAGCATCAACACCTCACTGGTGGATTCTAGACAAACACTCTACTCCAACCATAAGGAACTTCCTCTTCCTCCTCCTCCTCCTCCTCCTCCTCCTCCTCCTTCTCCTCCACCTCCTCCTCTTCAATGGTACTAAGGGTCAAACCAAGCCACTGAGCATGTGCTACTCCTGAGTCATGCCTCCAGCTCTCCTGAGCCATGCTCCCAGCTCACAGTAGCTATTACTTCCCAGTTTTCCTTGGTCCCTTCCGTGCCTGTACTCTGCTGATCCCAAAAGAAGGCATGGGAGTAAACAAAGAGATGAATAGTTCTGCTCTGTCTGCAGCTGCCCACAAATACTGTTAGACCTACCTGTAAGTGGGGAAACGGGAAGCCAAGAATCCAGGGCCAGCTCCATAAGGGGCAGTGGAAAGATGAGGTGAGATGCACTAAATAGGGCGGAAAGCTGTTTGACATGAATAAAAGTTATGGTCAGTAAAGGAGCCATTGTCAGGGCCATGAACTTTAATGTGCCTGAGATAAGAACGTGGAATATATTAAGCACAGATTCTCAGCAGTGCGAGCAGCAACTGGCAGAACCCCAAAGACAGTGGGAGATTGTAGCCCCTCTCCTCTTCATCCATGTGAGACCAAGAAAGCAAACTTCCATAGAAAGGTATTCAAGTCTTATCACCAAGAAGCGGCTTAGAAGACACTGAACTTGTAGCTCCCAAACAACCGTGCCTTTGCTTTATTTAGTTTTGTTGCTTTTGTTTTTTGAGCCAGAGGCTCACTATGTATCCCTGGCTGTTCTGGAGCGCTATATGTAGACAAGGTTGACCTCCAATGCACTGAGATCCGCCTGCCTCTGCCTCCCAAGTGCTGGGATTAAAGATGTGTGTCTCCAAGCCCAGAGATCAGTTTTCAATATATGTACACTTGTGAAACGTGTTTTAAAATTGATCATATAGTCCCATCCATACATTTCCAAACAGCAGAAAGATAAGCTCCCTGCCATGGTCAGGAAAGGCTGGCAGAAGATGATCAAAGGTTTATTCACTAAAGATTTTTCAAGTCATTACCTGGAGGTATCTTTTGAAACATGTAATTCTAACCCCCAAATGGCCTCTTATTCCCATTACCTTTCTGTTATAAAATCTGTTAAATGCTTTCTGTTTCCCTTGATGGTTTGGCTCATTGGCCTACTGCCTTCCTGGCACCCTCTGTCCCTGTTAAGCACAGCAGGCATTGGCTTTTTGACCACTTAGGGTACATTTTGTCTTATTTTGATATCAGTACCTGATTTTCTTCTGGAGCGCTGTCTTAATTATGTTCACTATTGCTGTGATAAAACATCATGACCAAAGCAATTTGGAGAGAAAAAAGTTTACTCAGCTTATGCTTCCACATCACAGTTCATTCTCAAGTCAGGATAGGAACTCAAACAGAACAGGAACTGGAGGCAGGAGCTGATGCAGAGGCCATGGAGGGGTGCTTCTGTTGGCTTGCTCCCCATGGCTTGCTCAGCCTGCTTTCTTATAGAATCCAGGATGACCAGTCTGAATGTGGCACCACCTACAATGGCCTGGACCCTTCCACAAGTCAATCAGAAATTAATTAAGAAAATATCCTACAGACCTGCCTTTAACACAATCTTACTGAGGGCATTTTTCTCAATTGAGGAACCTTTCTCTCCAGTGATTAGCTTGTGTCAAGTTGACATAAAACGAGCCAGCACAGGCCCTAACATTCCTCCACTCTCCTAGAAAAAGTTGGCACTGAGTTTGTCCAGCCCCCTAAACTCTATTGATAGGCTCACAACAGCCATCAATCAAAGAACCTTGCTCCCTGCCCATAGTCATTTGTTCAAGACCAATTAGAGGCTGAGAAGATGCCTCAGTGGGTTCAGTATTTGCTATATAATGTGAGAACCTGTGATCGATTTCCCTTAAAAGTCATAATCCTAGGACTGGAGAGGCAGGGTCAGGTGCATCCCTGGGGCTGGCTGCCCAGCCAGTCCAGCTGAGTTGATGAGCTCCAGGTTCAGTGAGAGACCCTATGGGAAATGATAGAAGAAGACAAACCTCTGGCCTTCACATGTACACACACTTGAAGGTTCACCTGTATACACATGAACACATATTTATGCACATACACACTGAAATAAATAATCACACAACCCAGTTCACCCAGTAACATGTTTCCTAGGACTCCCAGGCTAGGCATCCTGCTGGACTTGAACCTAGGAACTTGAGTCTAGGCTAGCAGCTGCCAGCCATGGTCCCCAACCCCAGAGCAGTAAGGCTCTGCTTGAGCAGTGACTATGGCCAAGAGGCACCTACTGTAGGGAAGGTGTGCTGCCTTACTGAGAGAGAGGGATGTTTGGTTGTAATGGCAATGGAGATCACTGCTTCACAAATGAAGAGCCTTTCAGCTAGTTCCAAGGATGCTATTGACAGCAAAATGTCAGACTTTCCATAATCTGTCAGACAGAAGTAGCCCTCCCCTTCCTCTCAAAAGTAGAGTATCCAGACCCCTTGAAACCCATGCTGTTCAGTACCTTCCAGCTACTTCTTCTACTAGACCTCTGGTATATCAGCCATTTACCCAATGTGAGCAGTGCTATTGTCTCATCACATGAACAAAGGAACAAGGTTCTGCAGAGCTGAGCCTGGATCCTTTATACTGTCCACAGTCATTTATCACTCCCAACGAGAATGTCATGATGTTCCATGCCCCCATCAGCTGGCCACAGGAGCCACACTGCATTGGTTACTTGTCTGTTGCTGGAATAAACCACCATAACCAAAAGCAAGCTAGGAGAAAAGGGTTATCTTCACTTACAGTCCACCATGGCAGGGAAGGTATGGGAACAGGAGCGTGAAGCTGGCCTGGCAGTCAGGAAGCAGAGAGATCATACAGAAAGTGGGTTCAGGTTAGAAATCTTCAAAGCCCTCCGCTAATGACATACTTTCTCCAAGACTCTACTTCCTAAAGGTTCCATCACCACCTCAAACAGCACTACCAACTGGAGACCAAATGTTCAGACACGTGAGACTGTAGGGGACAGTTGTGATTCAAACCAACACACACGCACACACATGCACATGCACACACATACACATGCACACATGCATGCGCATGTGTGGGGATGCCTCATGTTTTTTTAAGTCCCTATGCCCACCAGCAAGCTCTATAGGAATATTTGTCTACTGCACTGAATGGGCACACTTTTAAGTGCTGGGACTGACCCCTCAAATCCCTGCGTGGCACTTTCAGTAGTGGTCTGGGGACATCTACGTATTAGTAACCGATTATTTTTACTAGGAGTTTCTTAGGCAGGGAAATCCTCACATCACCACCCGTTTGCTGAGGCAGAGTCTAGCTGCATTGCCCAGGCTTGCCTCAAGCTCTAGATCCTCCTTCCCAGGGCCCCCAAGTGCTGAAGTTATAGGCATGAGACACTGCACTCAGCTCCGGGCCCCAATCCTAGCAGAAAGTTTCAAAGTTAACTTCCAAGCTCCTGCATCCCTAGAATGCAAGCTCGTGACTTGGCCCTGCCAATCAAACACATCCGTGAAAGTCAATGGTGCAGAGCTAAGCCTATAAGGAAGCAGACAAGGGCCCTTTGTTTCCAGAGTGTCATCATAAGATCACAGAAGCAACCCTGGCTGCAGGGCCCTGGCACATGTCCCAGTGGCAACAACTCTCTCCCTGGAGGCCAACTCTTTAGTGCGTGGCTCTGGGTGTTCCTTCTGGAAACTTCCCTCAGGTCCGAGTCTCTGACAGTCCTGAGGACTCTGTTTGAATTCACTGTAAATTCCAATATCTACAGTTTACTAGGTTTGGCAAATAAATACTTACTTCTTGGACCTAGAGACTCCAGAGAATCTGATGCCTCTGGGCCCCTTGGACACCTGCACTCATGTATACATATCCCTCTATATACACACCCACAGACACACAGACACACAGACACACACACACACACACACACACACATGCACACATGCATGCCACTTAAGAATAACAAATATATAAATATATTTTTAAAATTACCTCTCACACTGGCATGCAGAGAAGAGGCCCCAACACAGCAAATCTACCCTGGTCTCTCTTGCTGAGTCTTTGCTGGGTCCCCAAGTCCATCAGCAGCTCCCATCTGTACAAGTAGGACACAACCCAACATACTGTGGTACTTGTCTCCAAACCAGGAACATGGTGGGCCTAAGAAAATACATATTTGTGGCTGTTTTGTTGCACTTCTTTTCGAAATCCCCAGCTGGGGCTGGCAAGATGGCTCAGTGGTAAAGGAACTTGGTTGGCACCCAGCCTGATGACCTGAGTTCAATCCCTAGGACCCACGTGGTCAAAGGAGAGAAGAGACTCCAGGAAGATGCCCTCTGACCTCCACATGCCCTCTGACCTTCACATGCTCGGTATAGCACATACACACCCCCCACAATGAAAACAAACAAAAAATGTAAAGTAAAAGAAAGAAAATAAATTCCCCCTTACTGGATTCCTTTTGTGACCTGAGGGCTGAGCCTCTCAGCTACAGTCTTGCCTGCCTTCAGTGTTCTCTGTAAGGTTGGTGACACCAGCAGCAGCTTGCAGGTGAGGATCCTGAGGCTTGTCGGGGTGGCTATGTAAGTACAGAGTCTGGCTGGTGCCCAGGACTGTTTGTGCCCAGTGCTGCTCAGTGGGGGTTGGGAGGGTTAGACTTCAGGTTTAGAGAGTTAGGAGCCACCCGTAGATAGGGCTAGGAAGTCAACCAGCTATGACTGGAACAGAGGAGCCCCAGCTGCTCTGGTTTGAAACAGGAAGACTTAAAACTATTATCCTAGTCTCTCAAAAATGCTCACTGGACACCTGTAGCATTGTCTAAGACCACACAATGGCTTGGGCCTTTCCCACTGCTGAATGACTTTCAGGCCCGTAATAGTCTAAACATTATCCGCCCTCATCCTGTTTGCTTGTTTGTTTGCTCAGGGTTTGAAAAAGAACTTCACAACGTGACCCTCACACCTCGGCCCCACGAGTGCCAAGATTACAAGAATGTGGCCTCATCCAGGCAGTCTCTCTTGCTTGAGGAGGTGGATTTGCCATGACTGCCCCTGTTACAGACTGGAGGTCTGTGTACTTGCAAAATGCATAGGTTAAAAATGAATCCCCAGTGTGACGCTATTTGGAGACGGGTCTTTTGAGATGTGGTTAGGTTGTGAAATGAATTCCTCAGATGAGGATTCACATCCTTATGAAGAAAGCCCAGAGATCTCTCTTGGCCTATTTGTGCCACATGAGGATACAATGAGGAAGGGCCCACACCAAAGTCCATCCATGCCGCCATTCTGGCCTTGGGCCTCCAGCCTCCTGAACTTGTAAGCCATCTTATTTGAAGGCATTTTGTTGTAGTAACAAAAACTAAGATGGTCGCCATTCCCAGGCCTTCTCCCTCCCTTTTCTCTTCTTCTAAAGGTTGCAGGAGCACAAGTAGGGAGCACCTCCCATGAGCTAAGCCTCATCTGCTCAGACGTACTGATGATCCTGAAAGACAGTGAGAGGCAACAGAGGCTAAGGCCGCTGGAGTTGGCTCCTTCCTCCTCTGGCACAAGGCTCATCAAGCCTGACTCAGGGCTCTGCTCAGGGGCCGTGAGGACTGACTGAACTGGTCCAAAGACGAAGTCTACCCTGCCTGGAGATATACCAACAAGAAGCTTGACATTAAATCTAATTCTAGCCCAAGCTTCCATCTTGTATACCAGTGGGCCAAATCCATTCTCTGTGTTTGGCTTGGCGGCCAGTGTCTAGATTGCTTTATCTTATTTTTGAGATGGGCTCTCATTAGTCCAGGCTGGCCTCTACCTCTCTAAATAGGTGAGAAAGACCTTGAACTTGTGACCACCCCCCTGCCTCTATCTCCAGGGGTTAGAATTATAGGTGTGAACCACCATGGCCAGGATAATCAGTGTTGGGCATTGAACCCAGGACCTTGTGCACTGAGGCAAGTACCCTACACCTGAGCTACTCCCAGATAGGACAACTTCCTAACATCCTACCTAGAATTGAGAGAGCTCACGGTAGGTATAGTACAGGAGTAGAGGGTGTGAGTATATGTAGTCAAAGGAAGTACATGTTCTATATACCTTTACTGGAAATTCCCTTCTCGATACAGATCTCAGATCTATACAAAAATTATGAGGCTGAGTGGGAAGGACGGAGTGAAGATGCTTGGAAGCTTCTGGGCCTGCACTGATGTGGGGACAAGGTAGACACAGGGATTACAAGCCACAGACTACAGGTATGCAGACCTGGCTGGTTCTATCTTTAGAAACACAACCAAAGGGGGAAGGGGACTAGACTCTGACTTTCATCACCATGCTAGATAGAGTAAAGGATGTGCGCATTAGGACACATACGCTCTGTGGGAGTGCAAAACTTGGAGCTGAGCTTGATGAGGCCCACCCGAAATCCTGGCACTTAGGAGCTGGAGACAGAGTATGAGGAAGGAGTTCAAGGCCAACCTTGACTGCATAGGGAGTTCAAGAATGGCCCAGGCTGCAAGAGATCCCTTTCCAAAAAGAAGTTAAGCAGTCAAAGGAAATCTCTCTGGAACGCTGGGTACAGAAGGAGGCACCTGGATGTGGAATAAGGCATCAAGGAAGAAAGGCTCATCCTAGCAGGAACCCCCTGATGTGAGACAGAAACAGAATCCCGAATCCCCCTGCAGGAACCAATAATGTGAGGTGGAAACAGAACCCCAAATCCCCCACAGAGCCAACAATGTGAGTCAGGAACAGATCCTGCTTAAGCAAAGTTGAGTTTCTCAAAGGAGGCCATAAAAAGATCTAAAGCTGGGAGAGGGATCAGGGACTGAGGAAGAGAGGGTGTTTCTATGGTGATCCCAGCCTCCATGCGCCAAGCTGTCAGAGACCCTAAGTAGGTCTCATCCCTTCCTTCCTTCCTTCCTTCCTTCATTGTCCCTAAGCTTAGCACTCCCTACAGTTTTCTTGTGAAGATTTACTAAGTCAAAGTTCTCACAACTGTCCCTGCACCAACTGAATGCCCAACAAGCACTGGCCATGTCTGGCAAATGTCTGCCACTGAGCCGGCCTAGCCCACGAGGTCCTGCAGAGAGCATCTCAAGGCAGCAGGAGAGAAATCATCCTTTGAGAGATGGGACAAAAGTGACAGGGCCTAAGATGGCCCCTGCAATGGATGTGCACTGGAGCATCTAGCACAGCCTATAGAGTCAGCACTCCTTACTGCAGGGTGTCCCATGGAGCCGAGGTATGAGAAAGGGACACTGGCCGGCTGAGGAACCTCGGGGCTAAGCATTGCTGTGCTAGTCACTAAAATAAGGTTGATTTCCTTAAACTGAGGTGTGTGCTAAACTTAGAAGGACCATCATTGTACTGAGGTGTCACTGGGGCAAAGTTCCAGTCCCTGGCCCAACCTCAGTTTACCTTTTATGATAGGTACTTCAATATGCAAACCCTAAAAGGAAGGGTTTGTTCTCTACTGCCAGAAATGCTCTTTTGGGACTTCACACTGCCATTGAGAGCCACCATCCCAGGGCAGCCCACATCTGGTGACCAACTGGAGAGGCAGGCAGGAAAAAGACCTGGCCTTTTAGCCATTTGCTCTGATGGGCGAGTGGATGCTACAGACATCCCTTTGGTAGTCTGGACCAGCATCCTAGCTTGAGTCCCTCTCTACCCTGCTAACCTCATCCCATCACAGTCATCTAGTTCATGATAAGTATTCCCAACTTGAATTTTATCTCAAAGCTTGCTTCCTAGAAAAACCAGCTCCAAACCTTATTGCACATAAGAAGCATAGCTCAGAAAAGAACAAAAACAGAATATTGTACGATGGTACTGGTGATCAGTAAGTTGTTCCGTACCAGCCTGTAATCAAGATATTAAACTTCCAAGTAGTCAGACTCCAGGCTCCTCCAGTCACAACAGTCATCAGACACCGCTGACGACCAGAGCTCAGTTTCACAGCCCTGAGTCAAGCACCTGCAGTACGGGCCATTAGCTTCATTTCTATGCCATTTTTTTTATTAGGTATAGAATAGGCTCGCAGGGGTTCTTTTACTGATTTCACTTATTACTTACTCTCACAAGAACCACAATTACTGATCTATCTGCTCAGCAGTCCAGGATTGTTTGGGTTTTTTACTCTGTCTTGTGGTATTATTTTCTTAGAGAGTAAGATTAGTGGGGGGGGGGG
>NW_022196897.1:78691801-78703771 GCF_008632895.1 Mastomys coucha | reverse complement strand
GAGAGAGAGAGAGAGAGAGGGAGAGAGAGGTATATGTGTGTGAGAGGTGTGTATGTATGTGGTGTGTGTGTGTGGTGTGTATATGTGTGGTATAAGTGTGGTATGTGTATTGTGTGTGTGGTGTGTGTGTGGTGTGTATGTTGTGTGTGTTAAGTGTGTTGTGTGGGTGTGGTGTGGGGGGTATTAATATGGTGTGTGTATGTGTGTGTGAGTGTGCATGTGCTGAGGGAGGAGCGTTTGCCTCTGTATCCATATGTGGAAGTCAGAGGTCAATTCCAAGGATCTTACCCTTCTCTTCAGAACCTTATTTTCTTGAGGCAGGATCTCCCCCTGCCCCGGGGCTTGTCATCAGCAGCTAGACTGGCTACCTCTGAAGCCTGTGGAATCTGTGTGTCTCCAGTCTCTTCACCAGCATTGGCTCACACATGAGTGTCACCACCCCTGGCTTTTTACATGGGTTTGGGGATCTGAGCACAGATCTTCATGTTTAGCAGTATACACTTTACTCACTGAGTTAGATTTTTATAAAGAATGAAAGGGATTCCTAGCTATCCCAATCCCGGACCCTTTTATTAAAGTTCCTCAGGTGTGGTGACATTGCAATCACTTTTGTTTGCTACTTCACATCTGTAATTTTGCTACTGTTATGAATTGTAATGTGAGTATTTGATATGCAGGATATTGTTATATGACCACCAAGGGCTCGTAACCCACAGATTGAGAACTGCTGGTGGTCTATATGCTCTGAACCCTGAGACTAGGCACAAGCTCCATTCCACCAACCCAGGGAAGTGTGCTGTAAAGTCTGGAGGCACAAGCCAGGTGAGAACCACTGATAGTGTCAAGAGAGTGCAAGATCCTGAGGCTGTGTGTGAAATCTAGGTGCCAGCTGTCCAGAGGACATCAGGCCAAGGTGTGTCTCAGGAAGACTGTGCTATGACACACAAACTCTCCTCATCCATAACTGACCTAGAAACCAGTAGCTTCCCCAGTATCTTCCCCTGAGGCCCATCCTTAAGTGAGGGCAACCCTGCTCCTCCCAACCTGTGGTTTCCATAGCAACCATTTTGAGGTGGTTGAGATTTTCACTGGAGGAGGGTTTCCTCCCACATAGCAAGGGAGATGAGGGTGGGGTGACCTGAGTACAGTGAGATCCCCATTGGTTCAGAGAAGTGGGGCATCTGGAAGGACAGAGGAAGACGCTCAGGGACACCCATCCCCACCCACTCCCGCTGTCTCACACAGTGCAAATGACCGACCAGCATAGTGCATGGGAATATAAACTGGAGGTGATTTGGGAGCATCTACAAGGAACTGGGCAGAAAAACATTTTCTTTCTATAATTCTGAGAAGAAAAAATAGATAAGAAATAGGGAAAATGCTAAGTATTGAATATGTATAAAACCTCCCAATAAAATCTATTCAATAAATCTAATGAGAGGCTTGAATTGCCTTCCCTGAACACATTTAAACACATATATCAGGCTTTCTGTGTCAAATGACCAACACCATTCTTCTTGTTTGTTTCTCTGTGTAACCCTGGCTGTCCTGGAAGTCACTCTACAGACTACTAGATTGAGACCTTAAACTCAGAAATCCACCTGCCTCCACTAACTGCTGGGATTAAAGGTGTCCACCACCACCAACAACAACACTGTTCTTAGTCCGGTATTTATAACAACGGTCTCTTTAAACCCTTGAAAGTCAACATTGTCAGTATATTTTCATGCATACAAGTAAATGATTTAAAAATGTGAAACTGGGCTGTGAGATGGCTCAGCAGGTAAGAGCACTGACTACTCTTCCAAAGGTCTTGAGTTCAAATTCCAGCAACCACATGGTGGCTCACAACTACCCAAAGTGAGATCTGACGCCCTCTTCTGGTGCATCTGAAGACAGCTACAGTGTACTTATAATAATAAATAAATCTTTAAAAAATGTAAAATTATTTCATAACCATTCAAAGATGTAGATTACTTGAAATGGAATTGGAAGAACCTACCAGCTTTCCTTCTTCCCTTGACAGACATACGGTTGAAGTGGCTTGTGCTACTGTGGATAGACTGTGAGTACCACCAACCATCTTATATCAGGGTCTTGAAAAAAGGATGACGTTTTAATTTGCAGAGTCTATTGGAGTCCTCTCCTTGTGGCTAACTTGGCCCATAGTTGCCTTCAGTTGCCACTGTATGTAAAGACAAAGTAGCTAGACCTGGGGATGTAGACCTGTTGCCCTGCTGCTCCAGAGGCTGAGGCAAGATGATGTAAATTCAAGGTGTGGCTGAGTAACTTGGCAAGACCTTGTATCAAAATAATAATAGTAGCAATAATAAAATAATTCTTCTTTATTCTGAAAGGTGTGGTGGGGCTCAGGAGATGGCCCAGCAGGTAATGTGCTTGCTGTGAAAACATGAGAACCTGAGTTTGGATCCCGAGTACCCACATGAAAGCCGGGCGCTGTGGCACACATCTGTAATCCCAATGCTAGAAGAGGGCTGATGGATGGATCCCTGAGCTCTCTACTCAGCCACTCTAGCCTAGTCAGTGAACTCCAAGGAATGACCCTGCCTCAAAATGTAAGGTGTGGAGCACCTGAGAAAGATATCTGATATCAACCTCTGGTCCCACACAGGAGTGAGTCTGTAGATGTAGCTCCGTGGGAGAGTGCTTGCCTGCCATGTGCAAATCCTATGCTCAACCTCTAAATTTAAAAGTAAGTAAGAGAGAGGGAGAGGGGAAGGGAGAGAGGGAGGGAGGGGGAGGAAAGGGGAAAGGAGAGAGAGGGGGGAGAAAGATTTGAATCCTGAACCCGGAGAAGGTGTCCCATCTCATTTCCAGTCACCCTCACAGCCCAGGCCCCTCACGTTTCTGACTCAGCAGCACAGGAGCCCTTGTGGCAGCTGCAGGACCTGACAACCAGCTTCTGGCCAGATGTTGCTCTGGTTTGAACAACCTCACCAAAACTTGACCTGCATGGTTGGGTTAAAGATGAGGCCCAGGGGGACCTTTAAGAGCCAGTTGAGTTCTGAGATCTCCCCTGTCCTGGGTGGGGTTGTCCACTCCTGACTTGTGGGTAAATGGGTACTTCAGAGTTGGTTTGCTTGGGTTTGCTTGAGCCCTGTCTCTTGTATGGCACCCCTCTTAACATGCCACGTCCTAAACAATTCTGGGACTTAGCAGAGTCTCCACCAGATTGGTGTCCCTCCATCTTGACCCGCCTAGCCTTCCGAATCATGAGCTGCACCACGTTTATTCTTTCTACATTATGCAGTCTTGGGTATTTTGTGAAAGTCACGGAAAATAGGCTAAGATGAGTAGCCCACTGGCAAAACCCTTCAGTTGTGGCTCCTCCTCACAAAGACCCCAAGACCATGAGATGTCCTCCACTCTTCCGCAGCAAGCCCTGGCCCCATGTGGAAGGGAACCAACCCGTCCCTTCCTTGAGCTGAGAGGTTGCCAGGAATGTGGTTCTTCCAGTGCTAAAATATAAAGTTCCAGGCCAACTAAACATGAGGGGGCCATCCTCCATGGCCCCTGAGGGCTGTGGGAATCTCTTCCTCACAGCTGTCTGTAATGTTTTTTTTGCTTCATGGTTACCTATTCACACCACACATGGCTGAACACTGGAAAGGAAGAGTTCCTAGAACCTTTCTGAGAACATAAATGACCTAAGGACCTGGATGAAATGAAGAAACTCATCAGTGGGCACTGGGTTTCAGCAGGTTCCAAGGTACAGTTGCATAAGAGGATAGCTGCAGAAACAATGAAATGTCAACTGGAGAAAAAGACTCTTTGTAAGGAAGTGTCTCTCAAAGCTTGACCATGCAGAAATGATTTTACCTGTTCAAATTCTACTCAGTGTGTGCCTGCTTCAGTACGTCATGTGGCACCTGATAAACATGGACAACTTTGTATTATGTATCAGTTAAAAATCAATTCAGATTTTTAGAAATAATGATTCTGAAACTGGCTCATAGGGAGCTGTTGTTTTCACTTTGTTTTGTTTGGGGGACAAGGTCTCATGTATCCCAGGCCAGCCTTAAGCTCAATATGTAGCTGAGGATGGCCTTGAATTTTCCATCCTTCTGTGTGCACCACCATGCCCAGTTTATGCAGTGCTGGGGGTTAAACCCAGGGTTTCATGAATGGAAAGCAATGCTTGACCATCAGAGCAGAGTGCCCTGTCTTGCTTTGCTTTAATAGTGCTAGGGCAGACCTCAGGGCTTTGCACATATAAGGCAGGTCCTGAACCTCTGAGTGACATCCAGGCCCTGAACCAGTAAGCTTTTCAGATGGGAGCAATTCCAATAGTCAAGTGGCTCCTCCTCCATCAGTGCTTCCCAGTTGAAGAGCTCCCCTGCATCCCTCACTGAGCATAAGCATGCTCATTCATCTCGTATTTATTAATTTATTTGTCAATAGTGACCAAGAACCTGCCCAGTAATGAAGAAGGAACTCAGTGTGACCTCTTGGTTTAATATATTGTGTTCTGAGTCTGGAATAGCCTTATATGGAAAACAACTAAAAAGTCTGAATAGCCAAAAGTCTTCTTTGAATGTAAAATGAGCCTTTAAGAAGGGAATGAATATGCAAGGGGGAAACTGGGGTGATGGTGGGGCCCAGGGAGGTAAAGAGAAGCAGTGTCACCCACCCAGAGTTGGTCACTCACCCCTGGGAGCAGAGCTCCAGCTTCCCTGGTGTCTTAGGGCACAGGAAGAACTCACAAAGTCCAGAGTCCTTGCAAAGCATGCCTCCTGGAATGTCTCTCACTAAAGAGCTAAAATGTCCAAGGGTTTCATGCTCAGAACTATGACTAACAGAAATACCCCAAGCCCTCCACAGTGGGGAGAATGATAGCCTCAAAATGAAGTGCTAAGTTGAAAATGGAAAAAGTAACTGCCAAGAATCTGGAGTCTCAGCCTCCGCCACACTGTACTTAACCAGAATTCACACCTTCTGGGTGATGCAAACACTCTATGAGCCAAATATTAGTGCGGTCACTGCCAGGTAATGCTCCCCAACAGGCCTGGCAGAGGCAAGTATGTATGTGTGTGTATATGTGTGTGTGTGTGTGTGAGTGTGTGTGTGTGTGTGTGTGTGTGTGTGTGTGTGTCTGTGCATGTGGGAGTGTATGTCTCTGTGTGTCTGTGTGTGTGTGAACTTTTTAAACTTGGGAAGGACCCTTAGCAGCCTTAGCTCTTTTAAATTTAGAAATCTATGGAAAACAATCTATCCCTGCTACCAACCTACCAACCACACAAGAAATGAGCCACCACAGCAGAAAGTAAGCAGAGTCAACTGGCAACAAACAGAGCAACAAGGACTCCAAGAGCCCTATTTTATCAAAGATGCTGCAAGGTAAGTATGTTTGCTACCTTTAAAGAAGTAAGTTTGAAAACACCTGCGAAGAGTAAGAAATATCAGAGAATGACTAAAGCAGATGTGAAAATAAGAAAGAAAACCTCAAGAAATGAGAAACTGAATACTGAGTAGACTACTTAATAACAGATTAGACATGGTTAAAGAGGAGATTGGTTAAACTGGAAGATAGTTGCAAAGAAATTATCCAGAATTGAACAGGAAAAGCAAAGAGATAGGGAAAGCTAAAGGAAGAACAGATGGAGGAGTGAAAAACTCTAATCCACTTCTTACATTTCTCGGAGGAAAACTGAAAAGCAACAAGACAAAGTCAGCTTTTTAGGATTAAATAGCCCAAGGACCTAAGAACTGATGAACAATATCAACCCAAGGACCTAAGAACTGATGAACAATATCAACCCATAGATGCAAAAACCCAGCAAGTCCAACAGATTAATTGAAAGACATCTACAATTGATTGTTGTAAGGCTGATAAGATGGCTCCATTGGGTAAAGGTGCTTGCCATCAAGCCCAAGTTTGAAGTTTGATCCCTGGAACCCACATGATGAAAGGAGAACTGTCTCCCATAATTGTCTTCTGATTGTGAGGTGTGTGTGTGTGTGTGTGTGTGTGTGTGTGTGAGAGAGAGAGAGAGAGAGAGAGAGAGAGAGAGAGAGAGAGAGAGAGAGAGAGAGAGAGAGAGAACATCATTATAGGGGATATACTCACTCATGCATGTATATATTCTGAGGTCGAGGACTATGGCAAGTGCCTTCCTCTATTGCTGTCCACCTTGTTCTCATGAGACAGAGTCTCTTACAGGACCTGGATCTGACCTCATCTTGCCCGTCCTGGCTTCCCAGCCAGACTCACCAATCCTCCTGTCTCTGTATCACCTAGTGCTGGGATAACTGGCGTGCATAGCTGAAGGGACTCTAGCCAGCCTGCTCCTGACAAACATGGCTCTGACAGGTTTCTCTTCCATTCCCTCTGCTTTGCTAAAATAATAAAATAATAATAATAATAATAATAATAATAATAATAATAATAATAAACAAGCAACAAAAAACTGGTTAGGTTGCATTTCTAAAGCTAACCAAGGTCTATTTCCTTATATGGTCAATTCCTCCTCCTGAAGCTGACCACCAAGGTCCTGCTATCAAAGTATTAACATCCAGAATTAAAAACCCCTTTTGGTATACCTAATTAACTTGGCCAATTAAAATATACCACCACACCATACTCCATTCTAACACAGACCTCCCCTTTTTTCTCTTTTTAAAAATTACACCGGCAAGGTCATTGGATGCTCTTTTCCTGCCTGAGTCAGAAAGCAGCCACTTTAACACTTTTTCCCCACTTAATAAAGGATCTCTCTGTGGAAACAGGTGTTTAGGTGTGGCTTATGCCTAATCTGGGGTCTGGGAGGGAGCTCTGAGCTTGAGTGTGGAGGTCTCCTTCAATAGCCATACTGAGCTTTTGCCAAGGGTGCTGGGGTTCAAATTCAGATTCTTATCCTTGTGCAACAAGCATCTTACCCACTGAGTCATCTCCCTAGATCCCATAATATATTTTTAAATACAGAATTAAAAAGAATGGCAATATGAAAGTCAGGCTTAGTAGCACACACCTGTAGTCCCAGCTATTCCAAAGGCTGAAACGGGAGGGTCACGAGTTCAAGTCCCACCTAAGCTACACAGTGAATTGAAAACATCATGGATAGCTTAGTGAGATCTCATAATGTAAAGTAAAAAGAGGTCTGGGGTGGATGTAACTCAGCATGTGTTGTGGTTAGTATTAATTATCAGCTTTATAAAAATCTAGAATCATCTGGGTGATAGTTCTCTAGGCACATGGGTTTGAGATTGTCTTGATTACGTAGTTGATTTAGAAAACCCCTCTTGACTGTAGATGGGATCACTCCATGGGCAGAAGACCCTGAACTACATAAGTGGAGAGAGCAAACTGAGCTCTAGCATGCACCTATGTCTTAGTCACTGTTCTATTGCCGTGAAGAGACAGCGTGACCAAGACAGCTTATCAAAGAAATCATTTCATTAGGCTTGCTTACAATTTCAGAGGGTAAGCCCATGACCATCATAGTGGGGAGCATGGCAGCAGGCTGGTAGGCATGGTGTGGGTGCAGTAGCTGAGAGCTTACATGCTGAGACAACAACCATGAGGCAGAGAAAGAGTTAACTGGGAATGGCATGGGCTTTGAAACCTCAGACCCACCCCAGCAGTATACCTCCTCCAAAAGGCCACACCTTCTAATCCTTCCCAAACAGTTCTACCAACTGGGGACCAAGTCTTCAAATATATGAACCTTTGGGGGCCATCCTCATTCAAACCAGCACAATCTATCACTCAGATCTCTAATTGTGGATGTGATGTGACATGATCTTGTCTGTGTCACTCTGACTTTGCTGATGTTCTAGAAAATTTTTAAATATTTTATTTATTTTATCTTATGTTTATAATAAGTGTTCTCTCACACCCCCATTCTCTCTCCCCCTCCTGAGTGTGTGTGTGTGTGTGTGTGTGTGTGTGTGTGTGTGTGTGTGTGTGTGCAGGACCCATGGAAGCCAGAAGAGCCACTGGATCTCTGGAACTGTGTAGTTGTGAGCCACCATGTGGGTGCTGGGAATCAAACCTGAGTCCTCTGCAAGAGCAGTAGTGCTTTTAACCACTGAGTCATCTCTCCAGCACTGCCTTTGATTGTGGTATGCATTTGGTATGTTTATTTTTATCCTATTTGGAATCCACTAACTTGTCTGTAATTGTGAGTTTATCATTTTCATGCACTTAAAGATGAGTGGGCCACCTCTTCTCAAACTTTTCTCCACCGTGATGAACCACACCTTGAATTGGGAGCCAAAAGAAATCTTCACTTCATAAGCTCCTTTCAGGGTGTTTTGGCATGGCAGTAAGGAAGAAACTAAGACCACAGTGGAGTGCTTGCTGGCATGTGCAAGGACTTAGATTAAATTTGCTGTCACTAGAAATCAGAACCAAACAAACAGAAGACAAGGAAGCAGGAAAGCACTGAATAAGGAACCATGCACTTGGAATTCTTAATCCATTGTCTTAGTGAGGACTTCTGTTGCTGTGAAAAGGCAGTAGGACCATGACAACTCTTACAGTTTCAGAGGGTCATTCCACTGTCATCATGGCAGGAAGTGTGGTGGGAGGCAGGCAGGCAGGTGCTGGAGCAGCAGCTGAGAGCTCTCTATCCTGATTGATGGGCAGTAGGCAGAAAGAACAATGCTAGGCCTGTCATGAGCTTTTAAAACGTCAAAGATCAACCTCAGCATCCTACCTACTCCTACAAGGCCATGCCTCTAATCCTTCCCAACAGTCCAACTGGGAACCTAGTGTTCAAATATATGAGCCTCTGGGGCCATTTTCACTCAAACCACCACAGTCCACTCCCAGGTTTTCATAGGCTTGCAGCCAAATCAAAATGCCAAATTCATTCAGCTCAATTTCAAAAACGCTAGTAATCTATCACAACCTCAACATTGTTTAAAAGTCCAAAGTCTCTTCTGGGAGTCATGGCAATGTCCTAACTGTAATCCCTGTAAAATCAGAGTCAAAAGGCAGAGCTGGCACAGGATGTATTCCCATTCCAAAAGGGAAGAAAGAGAACATAGTGAGGAAATGCTGGACTAAAGTGAGACCCAAAACAAGCAGGGCAAAAGCTACATTCTGCATCTCCATGCCTGATGTCTGATCCAGTAAAATCTCTTTCAGGAAAAGGTAGGCAAAAATGAATATTGTGGGACAAACAGAACCTGGGAGAAATTATCAAGAAAGGCTAAATAAGGTTTCTCAGACAGAGGAAAATGATACCATGCAGGCATCTAGATAGACACAAACAGATGAAGAATGCTCTGTAAAAAGAGCCCACAGATTGTCAACATGATGGGCACAAGTAGTCAGAGTTCCATTCATACAGAAGCCTGAGAGATTTTTAACAACGGCAAACAGTGGAGACTGGGGTTGTGTGGTTGGTTAGCAGAGGTAGAGGGCTTGCCCAGCCTGCATGAAGCTCTGGATTTGATCCCAACACCACAAAAATCCAGTGTGATGATTCATTCCTATAACTCCAGCACTCAAAGGTAGAAGTGAAAGGGTCAAAAGGTCAAAGGCAACCTCAGCTACATAGAGAGTCTGAGGCCTGCCTGAACTACAGGAGACCTTGTCTCATAAAAACAAACAGCAAAAAAAAAAGTGGTCCTGTGGTTGCCATGGGCCTCTAGATGGGTAAGGAGAAGTGTCAGCAAGGGGACAAGAGGGAATCTGGGGAATCAGAAGAGATAATTCTACATCTTGATCATGGAAGCAATCATGCAAGTATTCACTTGTCAAACTTATCAGACAATATACTTGAAATGAGTAATTTCATTATGTCCAAATGATGCCTCAAATAAGTTGATTATTTTTAAATAAATAAATAAATTACATAACTGCAATATGTTAGCTTCAAAATTGCATCGCCACACACAGAAGTTTTAAAGGAGAATGGAGTCAAAGTGCATTAAGGTATTAAGTGTGTTTTCGAGAAAAGAATGAAGATATTGATTAACTTTGGGCTTGGATACACAGAGAAAGGAGTTTGCAATGGCCAAGGCTCCACTGAAAGAATAGAAACAAATTTATAATTTTAGGGGAAGTAGCAAGGCCTGGAAACAGGCTTGAAATCTCAGCTTCTTGGGAGTCCAAGGCAGGAGAATCTCAAGATCCTGGACTACCTGGACTATGGAAGAGAGTTCAAGGCCAGTCTAGGCAGCTAAGTGAGACACTGTACAAAAATCTCCTGAAGTGCAGTGCAGTGGTGAGGTGGCTGCCTAGCACAAGCCCGAGGTTCTGACTTCTCCCCTAAGTGCACATGTGCATGGTATATGCAGAAATACACAAATTAGTGGAGGTAAAACAAAATTACTAGAAAAGACAAGATGCATGCTGAGCCAGGCATTTGGCTGTAATGGTTTAAATAAGAATGGCCCCCAATAGGCCCATATATTTGATTGCTCCTCACCAGGGAGTAGCACTATTTAAAAAGATTAAAAGGATTAGGAAGTATGGCCTTGTTAGAGGAAGTGTATCATCACTGGGGATGGGTTTTGAGGTTTCAAAGGCCCACGCAGACCCAGTGTTTTTTTTTTCTGCTCTTGGCCTGTGGATCAGGATCTTACCCCTCAGTTACTGCTTCAGCACCATGTGTGGTGTGCCACCATGATGATAATCTGAAACTGTAAGCAAGCCCCCAGTTAAATGTTTTCTTTCATAAGAGTTACCATAGTCATGGTGTCTCTAAGAAAGCACACTTGGGACAGTTAGCTTAGAAAGGGAGACAGTTCCCTGTGCTCACGGTGTCAGGGAATCAATCCCATGACCACTTGGCCCCGTCACTTTCAGCCTGTGTGGGTATCACAGTGAGAGCTTACCCTGGAGCAAACCACTTACCTTGTAGCCATAGAAGAAAAAGGTAAAGAAAGATCCTGAGGTCCCACAGTTCTCTTTAATGACATAACCCTCAGTGACCTAAGGAATTTCCACTAGGTCCTACTTCTTAAAATTTTCATGATCTTCCAGCGGCGCCCTCCCTGGGGACCCAGCCTCCAACACATGGGCTTTTAAGGTGCATTTAGGATCCAAACTACTACAGACAGGAACCAGGGACTCTTCAAAACGGTGGCAGGGTCAGTTCACAAGAAATAAGTAACAATGTTGTACTTTATGTAACTAGAAACACAGTCTCAAAACCATAATTCAAAAAAAAAAAAGCTAGAACTACTAAAAGACAGATGATTCTGCTATGATAGTATGAGATCTTTAATATAAGTTCTCAAGGTCAAGCAGAGTAAGATTTTTTTTTAAAGACAGAAGAGGTATTTGGAGAATGTGGTTAGCCTGCCTCATGCTCATTTGTTATCCATTATTCTGCCTTACCTACAGAAGTCATTCTTCTTAGAGGGTATGTGTTTTTTGTATGCACGTACATGTGTCTGAGGTTATGTACAAATGTCAGAGGTCAACCTCAGATATCTTCCTCAGCTTCTCTCTACCCTGGCTTTTTGAGACAGGGTCTCAGTTTGACTGTCTTTGCCAACACTGGGCTTACAAGCATACCATGGAGCTATTTTATAAAGGTGTGGAAGAGCAAATTGATGTCCTCGTGCTTGCAAAGCAAGTACTTCATTGACTAAGCTATTTTCCCAGTCAAGAAGCATTCTGTTTCCCCTCATTGTCCCCAGACTACTGCAGGGACATAGATGTCCTGATAAGACCTCTCATTTATCCAGACAGATTCAATAGGACAAGATCTCAATTTGAGGTTCCTGTCACTTAACTCACAGATTTCCTCCCCTCTCTGGATAGTTCTAAATGCCTTCTGCAACCCTCATGGCTAAGATTTCCCTCTCTCTGATATTCCACCCAGCTTTCCAAAGTCACCTCAGAGTGACTGAAGGCTGAGATTCATCTGGGAGAAAAGAAAGCAGAATGCCATGCAGGTAGAGCATGGTCACATCTAGTCTGCATCCCTGCCCTCTCTCAACCTAGACAAAGGGGAGCCTGGCCATTCCTCCTTCTGAAGATGACAACCT
>NW_022196897.1:78667690-78691100 GCF_008632895.1 Mastomys coucha | reverse complement strand
AGCTTTCCTTCTTAAGTGTTTGGATACATAAATTTATCAGCTCTGATTAATTCCAAACATTTTTTTTTAAATTTAGAGTGGCTTTTGATCATAAACTTGACACCTTGGGAATATGACCAAAGAAGGGTTCACTCAGTGTGCTGGGTGCTTTTGTCAACTTGACAAATCCTAAAATCAGACCTAGAGTCTCCATGAGGGGTTTTCTAGATCAGGTTAGCCACTGATGTGGCTGTGGGCAACCTCTTTGGTTGACTTAGTTGGTTCAAGAAGATACAGTCTAAAAGTGGTGGCAACATTTCTGGCTTTGGGCCCTGGATACTTAGGGCTGTGGGCTCTGAGCACTCATGCAAGCACCCTCCCTCCCTTCCTCCCTCCCTCTTCTGTTCTTGACTATGTATGTGGCACTTTGACATTTACTGTCACCTGCAGGCTAACACTGTGAATAACAGTGAATGATGCTATCACGTGAACAGCAGTTTGAGTTCCTGCCACCATGTCTTCCCTTCAGTAAGGGATTAATGGCCACCTATACCTGAGAGCTAAAATAAACGCTTTCTCCCCTCAGCTGTTTTGCATCATGGTGTTTTATCAGAGCAGCAAAAATGAAAGGAAAACACTTGGCCAACATCTATCTTCTGGTGAAGCCTGGATGGGCAAGATTGTCCCTGAGCCATCATTCTGTGGGAACCTCAGACTTACCTTGCTTCCCTCCTCTTAGACCTTAGCCATAGGCCTTTTGCCAACCAGATGTCATTGGTCATCTTACCGAAGTGTAACACTGTAGCCACTGACAACAGTTCAAATGAGAAAGCCCCCAAGTGTACTTGTTCAACAAAAATTCACTGAATGGCTGTTACATTCCAGGCCTCTGAGGAGGCACTATGGCTAAAGTGATGGAGGTGGTAGTGGTGGTGGTGGTGGTGATGGTGATGGAGGTGGTAGTGGTGGTGGTGGTGATGGTGATGGTGGTGGAGGTGGTGGTGGTGGTGGCGGTGGTGGTGATGGTGGTAGTGATGGAGGTGGTAGTGGTGGTGGTGATGGAGGTGGTGGTGGTTATGGTGGTGGTGGTGGTGGTGGTGATGGTGATGGTGGTGGTGGTGGTGGTTATGGTGGTGGTGATGGTGGTGGTGACAATAGATAGTACTAACTGGGCACTCTCCACAGTCCAAGCTCTATTCTATGCAATTAAATATACCACCCAAACTTAGGACATCTTCACAGTATCCCTCTGAGGGCAAGTCCCATGATTACTTCTGTACTGTGAAAGGCATAGAAAAATTAAGTGGTTTCCCTTGAGTCCTACAGTAAATAAATGGCAGAGACTAGACAGCAACCTAGAGCCTTAGGATCATAGTAGTTCCAGGAGGGGTGAGACTCAAATTCAGTAGAGCCAATGCTCTCATGAAGCCGTGGAAGCCCTGCCATGTCTTAGCAATTGTCGTGTGGGCCTTGGGAGGCAGGCTGCAGGATTGCAGGCCAGATAGGCCCTCAATGTGAGAGTGAGCTCCCTTTGTACATGCATTCATGAGCACACAGTGGCGGCAGCTGGACTTGCGTGAGTCCTGACCATGGCTAATTGTTCATGAGGCTTGGCTCTGGCCAACCTGTTCTGCAGTCTTCAGTACATTGCTGCTTGTGAGCCTTCTCTCTGGGTACAGGAAGGCTCTTCTTCCACATGTGAGATTTTCCAACCAGGAAAGGCATTCCGGCCTAGAGCGATCCATCCCCAGAGAGAGGTTTTCCTGCAGAGGGGGTAATCCAGGAAGGTGGGTCTGTTCTTGGACAATATCCTCTTCACTTATAGGAAGTGGGGTCCCTGTTGGGCTCCCCAGGATCTCATGTAATGTGTTTGTAACTAACAGGTGAGCAGGTAGGAACGCACAAACAGAGGAAGTGTGTGTGCTGCAAGAAAATACAGGATGCAGGCAGTGTTAGCTCCACAGCGTGAGGCCGGCCCGATTCTGGGGACAAGAGCAGGAAGTGACTCCTGCATGCCTCAGGATCTAAGCTTTCTGGAACAACACACAGACGTGGGTTCAGGGCCAGTCCTGTGTACATGGCACTGTGAGCATCATTTCCTGGCTAGGAAGAGGGACTTCCTTGGTCGGCAGGAAGCTGCCACTGGAGAAGGTTGACTCACAGGTGAGGGTGATTCTTAAAGTGTAAATCCAGACCATGCAGCAGTCACTGTTACTTAGGGTGTCAGCAAACACAACAAACATCAAGGCAGGTGATGACATCACAAGGGCACTGGAACTCTGATGTTGGTGTGCTGTGTGCCGACTAAGGATGTTGGGGAAGGATGTGGAACAAAGCCCAGCCTCCTAGCACATACCAGCAACCTCCTGGGAGGACCCAAGCTGCTCCAATCTCTCGGATCCTTGAGAGGCTTTGCCCACTCCATGTGAAGGCCCCAGGTGGGGCAAGCTCTTTTCTCAGCCTGGGGTCACCTGTTTCATTCATTCTTGTACTCGCTCAGCCAGTGTTTATTGGACACCCATTGTGCACTGGGTCCTGCTGTAAAAGGAGTGATTACAACTGCAGTAAACACAATAAAAGAGATGTGCATGGTGCTCTAAGGGCCTGTGATTGAGACATATAAGACAGAGAAGCAGCTATATAAGGGCCCATGATCGAGATAAATGAGCCGACCCGGTAAAAATCAAGGAAATGCTGATCAGTTATGTTGGGATCGAAAGAAGGAACAGACTTTAGCTAGGGAAAGGAACAGTAGTGGCTCAGGCATCAGGAGCAGCGTGTACAGACTCCGGCATGGAGCAGAGTCTATGCGTCTGTCAGATCTGTCCATGTAATCAGTTGTGCTGAAACTCAATATCTTAAAACCACAAACATGCTTTTTTGTCCTCAATACTGAGTCAGAAACCTGGCTAACCTCATGAGGCCAGCTGCCTTAACTCTCCCGACCAGACTGTGCGTTGCAGTATTAGCAGGTTCTTGAATTCCCCGGCCTGTGGTCTTAAACTCTCCAACAAGTTGCTCTGGAGCTTACCTCACACAGTAGAGGAGACAGCCTTGACGTTACCACCGTAGCTGTCCTTATTCTATTGACCAAAACAAGGCACTTGGCTAAACCCAAAGCAGGTGTGAACAGACACAGCTCGTGCCCACGGTTAGAGGGAGGAGGGTGTAAATGGGCGGCTGTGGTTGCAGAACGCTACCCCAGAGTGTTCAGGAGCTGAAATAAACACAGAGATAAGAGAGTGCAGCCTGAGAAGAACAGAGACTGGCATGTGCAGGGCTGCAGAGAATAGCGTGAGGATCTGGTCCTATTGTAAAAGTGAGAGATTTTCACACTTCAGTGCCGAGGCTTTGTTCATCCAAAACAAAAGTCTGCTGCAGAGCTGGGGCATGGCTGGATTAATAGTATGCTTGTCTAATGGGCATGTAGCCATGGTTTCAATCCCCAACTTCCCACAATACCAAGTATAATAACACATGCCCATAATCCCACCACTCAGGAGGTTGAGAATCAGAAATCAAAGTCATCCTTGGCTACCCATTGACTTTGAGGCCAGCCGGGACCACATGAGATTTGGGTCTGGGCAGGGACCCTTGTTGGTTAAACATCCCTGGTAAAGTACAAACTTTGCAAGCTTGAGATGAGAGTTGGGGCTGGTCCAGCCCACACCTCCCTGGTGCAGCTCATTCCATCATAACACCCCAGGCCTCCCACCCACACTGTGGCCTGTGCTTCTCCCCCAGCTGGGAGCAGCCCTCTCATGCTTAGCCCTTCCTTCCTAAGACCCAATTCAGGCACCACCACTCTAAAATGACCCTGACTTGACTAATCCCCAAGAACAAGGGCACGAAGAATGAGATCTTGAAGCTGAAGGGCAAGCCTATGGCCATCATGGCAAACTTCAGAATTCTAAGATTGAGTCAATGTGATATTCAACTTGGCCTGTGGATCAACCTGTGGGTTGCCTTTACTGTGGCCATGGTTTCACCTTCACTAGGCAGTGTTTCTTGAAAGAATGTCCATACCCCTGGAGCCTACATGCAAAAGAGTCAAATGCATGAATTCCTTCAGAAGTAAATAATCCCATCAGCAAAGAGCTTTTTCTAGAAAGCCCCAGGCAGCCTTGAATAAGCCTTCCATCATGACAGCGCTGAGAGATGACTTCTTCCAGCTGAGGGAATCCCTGGTATCTTCCAATTCCATTGGAAAGCCATTCACTGAAGGAGAGAGGCCACTGGCTCAGGTCTGTCAGAGGGGAGCTGTTTGGGGGCCTAGAGAGATGCCTCAGACTGGAAAGTGTTTGCTGTGCGAGCGCAAGGAGGGAGTTCAAATCTCAAAGCTCACATTTTAAAAAGCTAGGCAAGATGGTGCGTGTTTGTAATCCTGGCACTGGAGCTCACTGGACACCCAGCCTAGCCTCGTCAGTGAGCCCCAGGTCCCACGGAGAGACCCCGACTTACAAAACAAGGTGGGCAGCCCCTGATGAAACTCTGGCCTCCACACACAACTGCAACCGTGTATCTACATGAATACACTATGCACTTGTCTGCTTTACCAGGGAAAGGACCATACAGCAGTGGTCCTTATTAAAGCCAGCCTTCTCTGGTATTAATGGCCAACCGGGGACCACACAGGGTGCTGCACCACAACATCAACTGACTTAACTTCTTTCCATGTCCTGGATATAATCCTAAAAGCCAGAAAAGCCCAGGCCCGGCCCACCTGCCCTGGCAGACTTTTCCAAAACAGCTACTTGGCACTGATCATATTGTCTCCTCCTCTACAGGAGAAACCTGAGTCCCAAAGAGATCTGCCCTGGGATTATCAGCCCTTTTCACAGGACAAGCCAGTCACATGAAAGACCCATCTGGCTATGTCCACATGATCAGGAACAGAAGGCAGAAGGATGTAACTCTTGGACTGTGCTCATGTAAGTAGAGGTGTCTCTATGCCTTCCTTTCCCATTTTCCTCCTTTCTGCAACTTGGGAAGCCATTAGACCATACAGCCAAGGACAATGCCTTAGGAAAATGGAACTTGGCAACAAAGTAGGAGTCAGAGCCCCGTGATATCTGGGCACATGACTGAAGACACCAGCCAGACCTGTCTGGTGAGAGGAAATGGAAGCAAATAGGCTAGTTTGTCACCTCACACACCTTAGGGTGGTTACCACCAAAAAGGAGGAGGAGGGGAATATTTGAAGTGATTGAAACCTTGTGCTGTGTGCAATCTAAAGTAGTTCGGAGGCTGGAGAGATGGCTCCGTTGGTAAAAGGTTTGCAACGCAAGGATGAGAACCTGAGTTAAAAATCCCAACACCTGCCAGGCAGTGGTCGCACACACCTTTAATTCCACCACTTGGGAGGCAGAAGCAGGGGGATTTATGAGTTCGAGGCCAGCCTGTTCTACAGAGTGAGTTCCAGGACAGCCAGAGCTATACAGAAAAACCCTGTCTTGAAAAAAATATTCCAACACCCACGTAACCAGCCAGGTGTAGTCAGATGTAACCCCAGTGCTGCAAGTGAGGGAGACAGGAGAACTGATGTAGCTTGCTGGCTGCTGGCAATGAGCTCCTGGTTCAGGAAGAAACCCTGCCTCAAAGAAGTAGAGTGACAGAAAATACCTGACACCTTCCCCTGGCCACCTTGCACACATGCACACAGGTACACAACCCACACACAGAAATTTATGCACACACACAAAAATAATATGACCAATATGGAGAACAGATAAGACCTTAAAAGAATAAAGAATAATTGCCAGAGGACCCAGCAATTATGCCCTTGAGTGTACTCTTCTCATTACATTCATTATTCACAGCAGCTGAAACACGGATGTGACCCAAGACCCATTGAAGGATCAACAGCTAAATGAAATGCAGGATCCAATGGCCTTAAAAAGGAAGGATAGCTGATGTATTTATTGTACAAGGTGAGGAACCTTAAAGACATTATGCTTAGGGAAGTAAGTCAGTCACCAAGAGACATATGTTACATGATTCCATTTATATGTGGTACTCATGGTAGTCAGAAACATGTAGACAGAGATGGTTGCCAGGAGCTGTGGGAGAGATAGAGATAGGTTGTTTTGAAGAAACAGACTTTAGAGTTTTGCAAGATGAGGTTATGGAGGAGGATGGTGGTAATGCTTGCATACTATAGAAGTATTTAATGGGATGTGTACTTAAAAACAGTGAAGATGGAGGCTGGAGAGATGGTTCAGTGACTAATAAAAGCACTGGCTGTTCTTCCAGAGGACTGAAACTTAATTCCCAGCATGCACATGGAGGCTCACAACCAACCATAGCTTCCTGAGGATCCAACAACCTGTCTTCCCCAGGTACCAGATATGCACATAGTGCAGAGACATGAATGCAGCCAAAACAACACATACATAAAATGATAGTGGTAAGGCCTGAAGCCCAAGGTGTAAGTTTTTATGGTAAACTTGATGTTATGTAGCTGGGAGCTTAAAGATGGTGGCCTGGAAGGGGGTTGCAGGGGGTGGGGGGTTGTGGTCTACTGGGAGAATAATACTGGGCCACCTGATCTAACCAGGCAGATGGGACAGTTTCCCTTTGGTTAAATCATGGTAAAACATGCCATTTTTCACTCTAGGAAATTTTATGCTATGCATGTTTCTTGGGATAAGGACAAACTGTTTCTTTTTATTTTTTTTTGGTTTTTCGAGACAGGGTTTCTCTGTATAGCCCTGGCTGTCCTGGAGCTCACCCTGTAGACCAGGCTGGCCTCGAACTCAGAAATCCGCCTGCCTCTGCCTCTCAAGTGCTGGGATTAAAGGCGTGCGCCACCACGCCCGGCTCAAACTGTTTCTTAGGGTAAGGAATCAGGAAGTTTTTTAGAAGAGCCTGCTAGGTCATCAAGGAAAGGTGGAGAGTAAGCACAGAAGATACCCCATGGTGCGTGCACCAGGAAGCTTGGGTGGCTCCTAAGACAGCTTCCAGGCAGGTTAATAAGCAGCCCCTTCCCTGATCCACCTGCACACTGCATGTCCCTTCTCCCCAGCTTCCCTGGCCCCCAAAACCCTAACTAAAGGAGGAACCTCTGGTACAGGAAGGAGTGCTCCAGACCTTATTCTTCCCTCTGACCACTCTGAATCCCTTAGCCTCTTCTTAAATACTTTGAGCATCCTGACCAGAGGGTACCACCCACCTCAGCTGATAAGGGAACAAAGTTGAAAGCCCCAAGCCAGCATGGAGGGTGGCAGAAGGTCTGAAGGACAGGGGCTCCTAGAGGGAATGAAATGGGGGAATTGGAGGCTCCTGGGTGATGGGACAGTGGGGGTGATGTATCTGGGGAACATAAGATCAAGACAGAGACTTTATATGTATACAATTATCAAAGAACTTTAAAGGAGTAGTCTATTTTTTTTTTTAAATAAGATAGTTTTGAAAGGCAAGTGTTGCAGGATTTTCCCTGTTCACTTACATTAAAATATTAGTGCAGCAAGAGGCCTGTGATTGGACAGGGAAAAGGGAGGCAGAGCTAGGAGGGATAGAGAGCTACAGAGGAAGAGAGAAAAAGCAAGATGGAAGACAGACAGGAAGAAGATCTTCAACCAGCGTGGCTTTAAGTAGCCACAGGTAGTTATGACATCATAAAGGATAGAATAATCAAGATAGTTTGTCTAATCTAGGTGGGCAGATTTTGTTATCAATTGGTTCTGAAATTATTGAATTGGCATCTTGTGAATTGAGAACTTGTTGATATATAAATCCTGACTTGTTAATTATAAGCTTCTACAGTTTTGTTTCTACCAGGTTGCTGGGTGTTGTGGCAGCTGACTGTGGGGTGGACGGCCATTGCATGGGGCTGGTGTGGCAGCAAAGGGAACTCCAGAGCTCCGGCCCTACCAGAGAGTTGGTGGGCAGAGAGTAGCTGGTGGCTCTTTTTAAATATTTCCAGCAACAGGCAGATTTGCCATTTAATTCCCACTTTTCCTTCTTCCTGTTCTCTCCAAAGCCCATTGTTTACTATTCAGAAGACTTCCCCTAAATCACACTCAGGCAGTACTGCACATTTTTATTTACAGAAAACACAAATAAAGCATTTCAATTTTCATTTAGCAAACTGACCCACATTTTTTTGTCTTTTTTTTTTTTGGCACAAAGAAATATCACAGAGGGACCCCAAGATCAATCAGAAATTTCTAAGATTCATTAGCCATTACTGGTCTAGGGGTAGCCACAAGACTCAGACAGACAAGCTCACCACAAACCAAATAGAAAGAAAATAGTCCCAATTCACCTCACAGTAAAACCCTGCTCACCACCAGGCAAGGGTGCGCAGGAGGGACAGGTGCCCTGCTCCAGGGGAGGGAGCAGGGAGGGGGCTGGGATGGACCCTTTTCTTAAACTGGGGAGGTATGATCCCTTTGTGTCCATCCTCTTACCTTGAGAAGACAATTGCAAAAACTACCAGTTGTGTGCTAGGGTGCCTCTCGTCATGTGCCTGTGTGCACTTGTGGATGTGCGATTGGGTGCCTGTAAACATTGTCCCCATCCGCATAGAGACCCACCATCCTTGTGTCTAAATGGGGCGGGGGGGGCATAACCCCACATCACACTCCCTCTGCCCAGTGTTCCCCTCCAGAGACATAGTGCAAATTTCAGGGGCAAAGAGAGGCAGGAGAAGAGGGAGTGGGCAAGGGCAAA
Source organism: Mastomys coucha (assembly GCF_008632895.1). Classification (NCBI taxonomy): domain Eukaryota; kingdom Metazoa; phylum Chordata; class Mammalia; order Rodentia; family Muridae; genus Mastomys; species Mastomys coucha. Next base: position 78,682,448 of record NW_022196897.1, on the reverse strand, counting down.
AAGGACGCACAGATGGTGTGGGAGAGGCAAAGGGGAGGGGAGTGGACAGGGAGTGGAAAGGACACACAGATAGGGTGGGAGAGGGAGGAGGGAGATAAGGCAACAGTTAAAAACCGCCCATAGTAGGTCCACGTAAGCAAAACCAGAGCCACCTGCCTCCCACTCCCACCACACCCAGGTCACAAAAAAGGGCGGAAGTCACGCTCCTCCACTAAGCTGATGGCCGGGTTCTTCAGCTCCTCCTCCGAGTTGGCCATCTTGTAGCCCAGCTGGGCCAGCACCTGCTGGCAGGCGTTCTGGGCAAAGGCCACGATGTCATAAGAGAGGCGGAAGCGCCACTTCTCAGCCGTGGCTGCAGAGTTGCGCACTGTGCCGTATTTGTGCTTGCCCAAAGTGGGGTCGCCCCTCGTATTGTTCTGGATCCAGCGTGCCACGTGACTGTCCAGCGGGATACCCAGGAATTCGTAGATCTCCTCTGTCTTCTTCATTGGATTTCTGGCCAGGTCCTCATAACGTACCAGCATGTACTTGCCCTTGAGCCAGGAGGGCCGCATGAGGCCAGTAGACACAGAGCTAGAGAAATCCTCACACACTGTGGTCAGCTGTGTCACGTCCAGGTTGTAAGGCTTCCTCCCTGTGCCGTACCAAAGCCGCCAGAGCCGGTAGGTGTCCCGGAAGGTCTCACTGCGAGAAGCCAAGATGCCACGAGGGTCTCGCACCAGCTGGATGACCTTGAGGTTCAACCTGGGGTCTTCCACTAGAGCCCGCAAGTCGTTCACCTCGGGCACCCGCACAGTCTTGATGGCCACATGGCTGCGCTCACGACAAGCCTCGGCTGCCAAGGTCAGGTTCAGCAAGCCGCACTTGCGCACACAGTCCCCCTCCTCCAGGATCAGGTCAGAGGACCCTGGAGGGTCACACACTGGACGGGAGCAGAGGACCCTGCTGGCCCCTCGGCGGAAGACCCTGTCGGTGGTGTGGTTGACTGGAGGTGGCTTGATGTAATTCTCCAGAAAGTAGAGATCACAGTCATAAAGGCTCCTCAGCAGGTCCCGGCTGGCACCTAGCATGACCCTGCGATCTGCGGGGCTCTTGCCCTGGGTGAACCGGGGGATGAGCGTGTTCTGGACGTGGTAAAGAGGCTCAAACAGGTAGAAGACATCCATGTGCTGGTTGAAGAGCTGGCCCACGAAGGATGAGCCACTGCGTGTGGTGGCCAGGATGAGGACGTGAGTCTTCCTGGAGAGGTTATAGGAGAAGGTGGGGCCCTCCTCACACAGCCGCTCTGCCATCCCAGTTTCTGTCAGCCCAGGGCAAGTATGGAAAGACTTGGCAGTGAATGTGCGGATGGCTGTGTACTGGATGGCAATGGAGGCCAGGGCGAGGAGGAGGACAGCCTTCCAGGAACATTGCATGGCTGGGCACCGTCATGGGGCTGCTGCTCCAAGGCACGGGGTCTGTGGGCACAAGACAGCCAAGGGTCAAGTGCCTCACACAGCCAAGAGCCACCATGGGATACAGGAAAATACCCAGCCCCCACCCAGTGTTCACACATCCCATGGGACCTACAAAGCCTACACTCAACTGTCATTTTCTTGGTGTCTCATGGGGGCTTCAGAGAGCTAAACAGGGCAGTGGTGGCGCATGCCTTTATTCCCAGCACTTGGAAGGCAGAAGCAGGTGGATCTCTGAGTTCAAGGCCAGCCTGGTCTACAGAGTGAGTTCCAGGGCAGCCAGGGTTACACAGAGAAACTCTGTCTCAAAAAAACAAAAAACAAAACAGAGAGCTAAACAGACAGAATCCCTGGACTCCTGAGAGCTAAGTGAATTGTGGTTGCAGGGACCTGCCGTGTTGAGCTCTGGTTTTCCTAGCCCAGTCTACTTGCTGTGCCAAAGCCCAACTCCCCAGTTTCCACACTTGGTGGGGGCAGGGGATGGCTCATACCACACCCCAACACTGCCTATGATCCCTGCTGGCATCTTCTAATCACACAGGCTGATACTCACCCTCACAGACAATGGTCTTTTTCTCTGTCCTCTACTTACCCTTAAAGGAAGGATACACACTAAATTCCCCTCCCCAGACACAAATCCAGGAGAGCAGAGACCCCCTGTGCCCCATGAATTCTGAGTTGACAGCAGAATCTAATTGGGCCAGAAACTGCCCATGGTGGACCATGGCCTTTCTACCTTGAAAATGAGGGAGCCCAGCTCCCTCCAGATGTAGACTACTAGGCCCCTGCAGTGTTGTAAGTCAACTGGCCTGGAGCAAGGGCAGGTCCCAGAGGCTACTGGGATGGATCTCTCTGCACAGGACTCAGGGCTTGTTTCTGGCTCCAAGCTACTCCTCCAGCCCTATGGTCCATAAAAGTGGAGGAGGGGCAGGGAGGGGCCACAGGAAAATGGGAAAGGGAAGGCTTTCCCTTGGGCTCATAGCATGCCCCAAGCTTCTTGCAAGGTAGCCCAAGGGATGCTGCCTCCGCCACCAGGTCCTGAGAGATGCCAGGGCTGCTTCCAGACTCAGTGCCAAGGAGCTTAATTAACACTTAGCAAAAAGGAGGACTACTGTAAAGTGGACCAGTGATTTGCACCTCAGCCCCATGGCCCAAAGGCTGCCGTGGAGCAAGTTGGCTTAGGCTCCAGTTCCCCTCTCCTTGCCCTTCTTCTGTGCCCCACAGTCTGCCCCCAGGCCACGAAACATGACTTTGCCTGCTCCCCGAATTGGCTGCTGTCTTGGGTCTCCAGCCAACCTATCATCACCCCTGAGCCATGAAGCCCCAACTTTCAAGCTGCAGCCTGTATATCCCACCCTTAACAAGCCATGATCCCTCTGACCATACCAGGGCTCCTATGGGCAGGAGCTGGCTAGCAATGTGTGCCCAAGTGTCTCCAGCGACAAGTCCAGGTGGGTTCTGTATTAGAAATGAGTGGAAACGGTCCTCACCTTCTGGAATTCAACTGGCCCTGTGATGGAGGTGGATCACCCCAGGCCTTCACGTGGAGAAGGTAGCTCCAAAGAGACAGCTGGGGACAGGGATCTTCTTCCAACCATGTGCAGTACACACAGCAGTTACCTGAAAGCCAGAGGCAAACTTTACCAAGTCCAAGTAAAACATCAAGGCCAGCACAACTTCAGGTAACACTAAGTGCTCGCACCAGGGCTAAGGCCTTTAGCCAAATAAGCAGATTCACTCTGTAAGCAGGTATAACCCACAGCACAGGCACCAGAGCCTACTGGGGCCTACGACCTGCTTCAACCCCCATCTGGAACCTGTATACCTCCCCTCTAAAACACAATTCTGTTCTTTATGCTTAAGCACACTTGGCCTTCAAACATGCACCAGATTCTGTCCCCGACCATCCACAAGTCAGCAAAGAGGGACTAGAATAGAAGCAGGTATGTTTGTGAGTTCTGAGACCCAGACTGCATGTTACCCTTTATGCCATGAGGTCCATGTGCTGGTTGGCTCGTGGCTGGTGTGTAAGCTCCTAGCTAGTGCGTAAGCTTATGGCTGGTATGTAAGCTTGCATCCTTTGTATACATCCCTCCCACAATCTGCTATGTGTCCTGGCTCCTCTAGGAGACAAGTGGATCCCCATCTCCCAAGCAAGCAAGAGCCGCCATTTATGGCACCCTGTCATCCCTTACAAACTGCTCTGGTGGGGCAGGGGCCCACTCCCATTGCTCAGATGGAGAATTTAAAGACCACTCCATGGCTCACATATGAGAAACATCAGGGGCCCAAGTCCTTCTGCATCAGGGTCAGACCCTTCACCATAGGCTCATCGTCCAAGGAAGAACATGGAGCTGAAGGCTTGCTTGCGTGGGGGTTCGGGGGGGAGCACAGGGCTTGGGCCAAAATAGCCATGTGTACTGATATTTGGGCTCTGAGAGTCCTATTTAAAGTGTGAAATGCCATATACCAAGTCACCACCAAGAGACAGTTAATAGAGGAAGCAGTACAATCCAGATCTTAGATTCTCTCAGTGTATTCAAAGTAACACCATGTGGACTACGCCCATCCTAACCCCTGTGGCAGAGGCCTCTGCCCTATGGAGGGAAGGCTGGGGGTAGTGGGGAGCCCCCTTTACTTTAATCCCAGGCCCCTAACAAGTGCCTCAGGAATACCAGCCCTCTTTCATCAGTTGTGACATCACTAAGCACAGCTGTGTTTCTTCGTAGGCATCTCCCTGCAGTCCAGACCAACAGGCACTAACCAAAAACTACAGATGAATTGATAACAAGGCAGCACTCCTTCGGGGCTCTCAGACTCCCTGTGTGAGTGGCCCACCCTCAAGCTCAGGTGCACAGCCCCCAAGCCTGACCTCAAGGTTAGGAGGTCAGCACTTTACAACCCACTTGGCAGAGGAAAAAGTTGACGCTCCTCGGTTACAACAGTTTTTCCAAGTTCATGCCCCAAGAAGCAGGGAGAGACAAGATCCCAGCCCAGGCTAGGGGCTCTCAAAGTCATGTTCAAATCCCTTGGTTGGATGTACTCCTGGCCCATCTCGTTTCATTCCCTTTGGTTTGCATCAAGACAGGTTTCTTTGGCCCTTAGGCCTGCAATTCCAACTCTAACGACAACACACTGAGTTTTTCTTCAGAGGAGAGACCTCCATCTTGCCCAGATGGGAACAGATGGTTCAAGCTCTTTTTCTCAATTTCCCTTCCCACCCCACTTGAAGAAACTCAAAGCCAGGCCTAAGGTGAGGTGACTCTTCAAGGTTCAGCATGTCCACTGTGGCCACAAGCTTGGAGCCCAGCTGAGGGCCATGTTCCTGCCTTCCAGGAGGGCAAATCCAGAGCATGAGAACAGGAAGGAGGATGTTAGAGCCCCCTGAAAGTGCTCTGCTCTCCTGCCAGCCTGGCACAGCCAAGCCTAGAGCCGGCCAACGGTCCTTGGTATGCTGGAGGCATCTGCCCTGGAAACCAAAGGCCCTGGGGCCAGGTCCTGTTGTTCCCAGGCAAACTCTGGCCTCTGCAAGAGATTTCTCAATGCCCTGGTCCTCCAAGTCAGACTTGGGGGCCCACAACCCTTCCTGGGTTTCCAGTAGCTTCTGTTATGGCCTCCCTCATTGCTGGATCAAACCTTAGGCACAGGAGCCCAGAATCCCACCTTTTTGTTAGAGGACCTGGTGGCCAGCCTGGAGATGGCTCAGACTGCAGCTTTGTGGTCAGGTTGGGAGTGGAGAATGCTGTACAGGGAAGCTCTAATTTGCAGCTAAGCGCTCAAGCCTGCATGTCAGAGGCTAAGCACCAGTTGGGCCTGAGCTTCACTTCTGCTGTCTATAAAGGTAGCCTAACCAGAGCATTGTTTGTAACTGACCTGAAGCATTTACTCACGCCCAACATTAGGATGAGATTCTGCTTTGTGTTTGACAAGTGACCTCCGACACCAGCCCCATGGAACCACCCAGCTCCATTGTTTTCCTGCTGGGGACCATGCCTAGATTTTTGAATTTTGCTTTGTGTCTTAGAGAAGCACCTCAGAACTAGTTACCTGTACCCTTAGAGTCTGCTCTAACAAAGCCCACTCCTCCTCTTTCCCAAACTACTTGCCAGGGCTAGAATTTTCTGTGCTAGGCTGTTGCTATGGTATTTCTGCTTCCCTCCAGTGGCCAGAACTGGTAGCACAGCCTCCTAGCTCTCGTCTAGCTCTCGTCATTGTCTTCTTACGGTGTGAGGGATTCAGGGCTAACGGGAAGCCAAAGGTGCCAAGGCGGGTGGAAGTATGATGTCACAGATTGCAGTGGAGAGAAATGTGGCTTCTGAGCCACGGAGACACTCTTCCTCAGCTGCACACCCAGAGGCAAGCAGCAATAGGCAGTCTGGCTTTACCCCTGCAGGGCCCTCACGCCGGCCAGGCTGAAGCAGCAGTGTTAAACAGACCACCACTAACAGGAGTGGCTTACAGCTTCTGCCTAGATGAGTGACACTGGGTTAAGACCTATACCTCTTTGTGCCTGGGGTTTTCCTCCAAAACAGTAACAAAGACCTCTCTGCCTTTGGAAGGATTCGCCCCATGTTCAGGGCCAGTTTTGGCTAAGTCCACACCAGACAGAGGGAACCCCCTGTGGACTGTGGGTAAACTCAAAGTCACCCTCCAGAAGAAATCAGTGCTCCTGTGTTTCTGCCATGCCCCACCAACCACCAGCCCCAGTCTGAGTCCCCATCTAACACTGTCCTCATAGCCCAAGGACCCAAGGGCTCTGCCCTTCACCAAGTCCCTCTTGCCACCATATAGGAATCTCAGCAAACCACAGTGAGGCAGTTTACCTTTCCTGTCCCACAGGCTCCTTGGAAACACAGTCCATCTTCCCAGAAAACGCTTCTTGTGCCCAGTTTTGAATCGCTTTGAAGCTCCTGATGGGAGCTCTACTCCACAGAACACTGGGGTCCCTCGTTCCTGACGCTACCACCCTGGGGCTGTCTTTCTGACTGAGGCAGAGGATGCTTATGGAAAGGAACCAAAAGCAAACAAACAAAACCACGTCAAGGAAAACCACAAAGCATATGTGTTCAGCTGTGCTGTATGCCAGGGCACACAATACATGAACGGCGTGTGACTGCCTGGGAGGAGGGGACCCAAGAGCCTACACAGTTTGTGATGAGCTTTAAGTTTATTATCTGTGGAGACACGATGACCTTGTCCCCATGGAAGAGCTGGAGAGGTGTCTGAGGACAGGGTTGGTAACTAAAAGCCATCCCTGTCACCTCAACCCAGCCTTGAGGCTTTCTTCTTCGCCCCATCCCTGTCAACCCATCCTTGAGGCTTTCTTCTTCACCCCAATGACACTGCTTATCAGCCTTTCTCCTCCTTAACTTTCAGCACTTCTGGTCAAGACTTCCTTGTCCTAGCAGCAAGCATTGGCCCTGCTCAGGTAGACTGTGGTTGGCTGGAGGCTGCTGAGGTTGGACAGAACCTGCAGCAAGCAGGGCCTCAGAGGGAGCTGGGAGTTCTGCAGGGAGTGGCTGAGGCTAAGCTTGCATAAGTGACTTCTTTCTTCAAAATGCTCTTAAAGCAGCGGGGGGGGGGGGGGGGGGGGGGGGGGGGGCAGGGAACGGAGAGCCAGGGGAACATGAAGCTGAATATCCCTTACCTGAGCAAAGCCAGAACACAGGGATTCCAAGGCTCCAGCATGAGGTGGGGGCATCCAAGCAGGGGACAGAGGATTTGGGCTGGGTGCTAACCTTGGGAAACTACTTGTTTTAACCTGTTTAGCCAGCCCTGATCCACCCACCACCAATGTTTGTTTAGTTAAAGGTTAAAGAAATAGATCTGCCAGGGGATTTTATCCTCTCAAGGAAAACTTTGTCATGAAAATGAGACAACAAGAAAACAGGATTGTGAAAGTCTAAAAGAAGGGGCTGGGCCAGCTCTCAATGCAAATGTGTGGGCTTATGGGATAGAGCTTCCTGGCAGCCAATGAGAAAAAGGAAATAACTCGGTTACATGCTTCACAAGATCTAAGAGTTAACAGTAAAGCATATGATCAGAAGACACCTGGCTGATAGAGGCTGGGATCACAAGATCTCCCAAGAGGAGATCCAAAGCCACACAGCACCATGAACCCAAGATCCCACACCTCACAAAACCCAAAGACCAGTTTCCTAGGGCTACGTGTTGGAGCAGCCTTCAGAATTAGCAGTCTGAAGAAAGAGTGACCATGCAGGGATGGTGACCAGGCCTAGGCCACAACAACCCTCAGGAAAGGTTCACAGGTGTGGCGTAAGTCCCACCCGCAGGGCCCTCAGCTTTAGGGGAAGGAAGCAACTTCTGTCAGGTGTCTGATGGCCTGGGAGCAAAGCCTGCTGTGGAGTGAGTGACTGTCCTCCTGTGCTGACACAAGGGCCTATTGTACAGGAACCTGAGAGGAGAGATGAGTCAGAAGGCTGGTCCCTGTCTCAGCCAGGCCAGCCTGTGGGAGGCGGAACTACTGCCCAGCACTAGACGGAAAGGCCCTGGTTTCCTGTCCCTCCCCAACTCCTCAGCCCAGCCACAGCCCTTCCAGTCAGAAGAGTACTGAGGCCCCACCCATTGGATCCCAGCTTGGACTGGGCTTCAGTCATCCTCCCAAATTCACAGATGATAAAATATCAACAGGAGCCTGAGTACCCGCAGCCATCGCCCAGCTGCCATCTGGCAGAGAGACGACCTGTTCCTTCGTCCTTAGAGCCTGGTCTCCAGCCACCTGCATGAGGCCCAGCTGCCCTGTGTGTGTGCAAGAGATGGGGTTGGGACAGTAAGAAGAGGATGGGGCACCAGGGATCACCTGAGTCTTGAGGCTCAGGTGGGATGGAACCGACCCAGAAATGACTATGAAACTGAACACCACAAAGAGTGGTGCTCCCTAATGAGGAGCAGAAAGGCCCAAACAAGTGGAAAGCAAATCCAGCAAAACACCAGCTAGTCTACACTGAGGCGAGGATACCCATTCAACTGCAATGACCCAAACCCTGGTGGCAACCACAGAGCTTAAGCTCCAGGCCACACCTAAGAACAACCAGGACACCAGAGGGCAGATACAGTGAGCACCAAGCACTGGAACCAATGAAGTCGCCCCAGATAGGCTAGAGATGCTCATGACCTGACTATCCACCCTCAGCCCATTATCTACTGACAAAATCAGATTCTGGTGGTGTCGCCCCGCTGGGGACAGGCTGCCTGTGGCTTCCAGCCCTGGTATGTAAATAGACCTGGCTCTCTCAGTGCCTCCCAGGATTCACCCTTTCCTATTGAATGACAAGAACAAAGATGACCACAAGAGGATGTGTCCCTGTTACCTTCTCTACTCCAACTTTAGGCTCTGGTAAGAGTTACGACCTAGAAGTTATGGCCCAGGAATGTAGCAATAGTCTGCAGGCATAGATCATCAGAGAATGACTTGCTGACTACAAAGTGTGGACTGAATGGCAGGGCTTAGGCTCAAGGCCTGGAGAGTCAACCTCGCCCCCGGAGCTAGTACCAAAGACATGCCAGCTTGTCTCATTTGCTGCCTCTCAGGTAAGACCTAGGGAGCATCGCACTCTAGCCATGCTCTTGACAGGAGGAATGAGCATCTCTGGGCCCTATGAGCAAAGACATCTAGAGTGAGGTGTAATGTAGCTGTTCTCCTAGAGTTCAGAACCGTGATGTGGCTGCCACGCATCACCTCAGGAGACCTACTGCAAGCTCTGAGTGCAGCCACGGCTGTGTCCTCTTCATGAGTAAGACTTAGGTTATATAATGGGCCAGAGATCTATCTTAGCAAGGAAAGGTTGACTGCCAATGAGCCTGGTGTTCAGAGTTTACCCACACAGTAGAAGAACCACCCACAAGCTATCCTCTGACCTCCTCCCAGGTGCTGCGACATCCACACATCCACATGCGTACACACATAATCAAATAGCATGTAATTCCAATTCCCTCTTTAAAGAAAGGACACTTAGATGGAGGGATCACACAACTCACAAGTAGCAGAGTGTGGTGGGGGAGGTTCCCCAGTCTCCGAGCTTGCCTGTATGCCTCCCTTCCCTTTCCCTCCGGCAAAATGTAGAAACTCCTACTTAAGTTTTCCTGATCCTGCTGATCCATAGGCCACACCTGAGCAATGCAGGAGGGTGGAAGGCAGAACCCTAAGTCTTAGGCAGCCTGACCCTCTCTGAGCCTGGCACACAGGAAGGGAAGGACACCCAATTCACGGGACTCAACAGAATCCAGTACAGTGAGTTCTCACCTGCCTGCCATTTTTTCTATCCTGAAGAATCCTTTAAAAAAATAGCTCCAGGGATCCTTTCCCACCCCCAACGATGATTTCGAGCTTGGGGTACCTGCTCACTCATAAGTCACAAATAAATCACAGGCACCCCAGGGACTCCAGAGGAAAGCAGGCCCTTCCTTGCCTTCCTCCCCATCCCTGTGAAGGAGGCCGTGCTCCCAGCAGTTCCCAGCTCCTGGCCAGCCTTCCAGCTCTCGTCAAAGAACAAACACAAAGAGAGAATCTCTAAACATTTAGAAAACTCGGGAACCCTGTGCCCCCACACGGCACCATGGGGATTTATAGAGAACAAATCATGCCTGACAAACTTGATAGCTTTCTTGATAGAATTACAAGGCTGGTAGATGAAGGAAATGCAGGCAGAGTAATATATCTTGATTTTTAGCAAAGCATTTGATACAGCGCCTTGAGTAATCTTACAAAATTAATTCAAACAGACTTGGCCCTCAGCTCTTGTTATAGGGCCTAAAGACAGGAGGGGGCATGTCCCAAGAGTCCTGAGTGGAGGAGGCAAGGCCACGGGCAAGGGCTGGAAGGCAGAGTCTGGGAGTGGGGGCAGGGCTGCCCAGCCTGTGCCAGACCAGATCTTATCTAACATCTTCATTAATGATCCTGAGAGAGGGAGTAAACAGTCCGTTAATGAAATTTGCAGAGGATATTAAATTGTAAGATGTTGTGAACACCAATGAGGACAGCAAAGTGGTCTAGGGAGACCCAAGACAGAGACCCTGATAGCTGGCGGGGATGGGCTGGGGTAGGGGTGGAAGCAGTTACAAGCTTCTTGGAGAGCTGAATGGGGGAAGAGCCCCCTCTGCACTCACCGTCCCCAACACCACCACCACCACCCCTCCCGGCTGTGCAGCTGAGGAGAGGTCACAGCTAGCTTAGGCCCTGGCCTGGCTGAGCGGGCAAACCCCAGGAATCCTATTTTTGGCATCTGTAAAATAGAAGAGCCAGCAGATAACTCCCTTGCAGCTGAGATAGCTGGTAGGGGTGGGTGGAGGGAGTTTAGGGAAATTTGAGGCAGAATTCCATCTTTTAAGAGTGGGCCCTTGCAAGCCATGGGGGTGCTACGGTGAGAAGGGTCCTGGGGAGGAGACTCTGCATGTATGTTGCTGTCAGCCAGAATCTTCCTAATGTGTCATTGGCAGCCTGAATCTTCCTAGGCCATGCTTCCAACCCACTATACTCCCCGATGCTGCTGGAGTTGGTACTGTTAGAATAAACCTCTCCCTGCCCCACCCGCTAGGCAATGGAGGCTCCAACCTAAGGACTGTGCTCTGGAGTCCTGATTCTCATAACCTGACGGGACAGCCTCCCCAGGATTGGGGGACTGGGACTGAGCTATTCTCTCTGCCATGGCGCTCCCTTCTGCCTATATATCTTTCAGTCCTAAGCCCCAAGGAGCTCAGCAACCAACCCTCCCTCGGGATGCTGAGGCAAAGCCATGTGGCCTTGGAAGGCTTCTTCTTTAAAGATTCCTGGGCAGGTAGAGTCTCAAATAAGAGCCAGGGCTGCAGAGTACCCAGGCTGAACAATCCTAAATAAATCTCTACGGGATGAACCAAGTGGCTGGCTCCCAGCAGGAGTGCCAGGGCTACAGAAGACCACTTTCCCCAAGCAGGCCAGTCCAGACAGACTTCAGACTGCCGGCTGGGATACAGGGGAGGGAGCCAGGTGAGCCCCGTCCCCATTAGATAAGTAACCACAGGACACTCTCCCAGCACACTCTGTGGTTTTGTTATGTGCTCCACATTAATGAACTTGACCTTCAGGGGTCTATTAGGTGAGGATTCTTGCAACACTCAGTTTACAAAGACCACTGAGAGGTCACCAGCAGCTTGGGAACCTACCCAGAAGATCCATGGAGGTGTCAGTTGCCTCCTGTAAGTGGCCCCCGAGGGAGAATCCCTTGTATGCAGGTGGAGAGAAGCAGCTTCCCCTTATAGGCCAGAACCTTCCTTGTTCCTCTGTCTTTCCCACCAAAGGGAGCTGGTCCAGTTCCATCACACTTGTGGAGCCTGATTTTACTATATATTTCCCTCCTCCCTCCCAATGCCTCGCTACATTGAGTCCTCTGAACAAGTCTGTTTCCATGGAAACCATACAGTGACTCAGGGCTTCAAGACCTTCTCTGAACCAAATTATGACTATCAAATGCTCCCTCCTCACACCGATTCAGACTCCCAACCAATGTAAAAGGATGGGGCACAGCAGATGGGCAAGAGGGGCCTGGGGTCCCGGGGGTGCGGGGGAGGGGTGCACAAACCAGGCCTGACACCCAGGGCTCTAGCAGACTCAGTGGAACAAAGCTAGGTCCCTTCTCCAGTGCAGCCTGACTTACTCCCTGCACTAGCACCCCCAATGCCACCCTCCCTTTGGGAGAGGGCACAGGGAATCTAAACGCACACCTTGAATCAGAGCCTGCACTGAGCAGATGTGACATGGGGGCCAGGGTAGGAGGAGGTAGGCTAACTTAGGATGCTCAGAAGGAAACATCAACCCAAAGCTTCACAAACCACTCACTCAGCAAAGAGGGAAATTTGGATTTGGAGTTGGGGAAGGGGTGGGGTGAGGGGGTTCTGCTCTGAGATGAAGAAGCAAGGTGTTAGGGGAAGGAGAGGGGGGGAGTGATCTCAAAGCTCCAGCAATATTGGGAGGATAATCAGCAATGGCTTCCTCTCACTTGCACACCTCTCCTTTCCCCACAGATACCGTGACCTGGACGGTATCGCCACCTGGACTGGTCTCGAGCCAACCCCCCCACCAAGATCAGGGACGACCAGCAAGCAATGAAAGTTTGTAGCTCCTGCAGGGGTCCAAGACCCAAGGGCATATCCACCCCCTCCTTTCCTCACCAGTTCCCTACAGACCCAAGAGGGCTGGGGAATAGACCAGGTTGGAAGCTTGATACCTCCCTGGTGAATCCAGAGTGTGAGTCATGACGATAGAAGCACTTTGAAAAAGAAACAGGGTCATCGCAATGCCTGGAAGTGTGGCAGCTACTGGGGACTTGAGCCTGGGAACTGCCTGCCAGGTAAGATCTCTTTGTGAGACAGCCTCGCCCCATCTAAGGAGCTAAGAAACCCGGGAAAGTATCCCCCTGGTCTAGGAGCCCATCTCAATTTGCCTCGTACATCCACTAGAATCTTTGGCTTTCCCAAGCCGCTCCTGGTTCCCTGCCCAGCCAGGATGGGGCTCCCGGCCTCCTGCCACCATCATAGGTCTCCTCTGTCCCTAGGATCTTGAAGATAGTGGGCTGAATTCCTGTCACTGGACATGCACCTCCCCCGGTCCCAGCCTCAACCTCTCAGCGGTCAGCTATAACATCCCTGGTACCTGGACCCCAAAAGCCTCTTGCTTAAAAGGTTGTTCAGCCCACCAGGAAGCGGGTACTAGGAATGTAATCCTGAAAAGGGGCAGACGTGGAGTAGGGAGAGGTGACATGGTGAGGTACTTGAAATCAAGCCCAGTGTCCTCCTAGCAGGACCCTGAGGTCTTACCTTCCTTCCTCAGATAGCGTGGCCTTTTAACCCATGGATTCCAGCTAGGGCCACTGTCTATTGTTACTGTAAAGTCAAACACTGTGTCCCTCCCTGGACCCTGAGAGAAGCTGACCACCCCATATCCTACTCAGAGAGGAGCTAGGATTGTTTTGGCCTCGCGTGGAGGGCTCTGCACCGTCAGGCGGCCCCAGTCTTTTAAGGGCCCAGCCCATCACCAGCATAGGAGAAGCCGGTACAAGACCGAGGCCAGAAGCAAGAAGCCGGGACAGCGCTTTGCCTCAGGGTGTAAGCCTGGTTTGGAAAGTTAAGAGGAGGCACGGGAACCTCAGGGTCTCTGGCAGCCTCGGCTGCTCTCACCTAGCAGGCTGTTACATGATCAGCCCAGAGCAGACACCCGAGCAAGCGCGTACTGCAGCAGAAAGGGAGCCCCGGGCTGGGCTGACGTTTATCCCAAGTTTACTGCCCTCACCAGAGGAGGAGGTCAGGGGCGATCACGGTGCTCCCGGGAGGGCTACCAGCCCCAGCCAGCCCCTCCCAGCGCCCAGCACTCTGCGGTCCCCCGCCACCGCCTCCGCGCACCGCCGGGAGACACCGGCCCCTAGCTAGGGGCGTCTCCCGCCGCGCCCGCGCCCCTCCCGACTGCTGCGGTGAAGTCCGCTCCCGCCTGCCCCGGGGCCCGGGGGACCCGGCCGATACCTGGTGGCGGGCGCGCCGGGAGCCGCTGCAGCGTCCTGCGCTGGCTCCATCCTCAGTCTGGAGTCAGGCTCGCCGGGGACCCGCGGGTGGCGGTGGCAGTGGCGGCGGCATCCTCCTCCTCCCGCGCCCTGCTCCTCCGCCTCCCTCCTCCCAAGCCTTTTCCTCCGCCTCCGCGCGTCCCTCACGGGCCCCTCTCCATGGCCCGGGGGCGCTAGCCCCGGGTGGCTCGCTCAGCACAGTGCCTTTTCCTGAGCAGAGAAAGAGAGAGAGAGAGTGATCGTGGGCTAGAGGGGCTCAGGGCCAGGCCCCGGGACCCTGAGCACTGCAGCCCCAGGCTCCAGAGGACAGCAGCAGCCTCGGAGGCCGGAGCCTCACGGAGTACCCTCCTCTCGTCTCGGAGCCGAAAGCGGCGGTGGTTGCTTCAGCGCGGAGCTAGCGGGTGGCAGGCGCTGCGGTCCCGGCTCCACCCCCAGCGCCGCCCGCCCCCTCTCCGCCCGACCCCGTCAGCGCGCGCCCTCCCGCTCCCCCCTCCCCGCCCCGCGCAGCCCAGGCCGGGAGCTCCGGGACACCCCCACTGGCAGGGCTCCGGAGCCAACCCACCGGCGGGCCGAGGCAGCCACGCCCACCCCCAAGTTGAGGAGGCCAAGCGGCAGCATCACGGGTACCTCTTGGCCTGCCCTCTCCCCTATATCCCCACTAGCGAAGGCATGGCTCTATCTATGCAGCCAAAGCCTCTGGATACCCAAGTCTGACTACAGCCCCAATCTGACCCTGGCTCCTTTCCCCAGCCAGGGCAA
>NW_022196897.1:78649936-78667680 GCF_008632895.1 Mastomys coucha | reverse complement strand
CCGAGCGAACGCAGAACTGAAGTCGATATCCCACTACATACCCCTCCTCCCTGCTTCTCTTCCTTCACTCACAACTAAAGAAGTGTTTCTCTTGCCCCGGATCCTTTCATCCCTTTTCAGCAGGGGCTGGGTGGAGCTGGCCAGTTAGCTCCTTTGCTAGAGGAAGCCTTCCACCCTGCCCAGCCCTTCCTCCTAGGCTGCATCTGTCTTCCCAGGTAGAGAGACCAGTGACACAAGCTACACTTGTGGGACCAGGACAGTGGCAAAGCCCTAGCAGTATAGTGGTCCTTCATTCTCTGCACAAATATTGACTGAGCATCCCCTGCATGTCATAAGCACCAAACACTAGCTAGTGACAAGAGAAACACGCCCTTGAGCCCTCAGTGTGGCCTGCAGGGAAAACGAAGCCAGCAGAGGGGTGCCTGTGGCCCTGAGCTGGAGAGGAGGGAAAACCTACTTCTGCCATCTGCCACCAAGGCTTCCATGCACATAAACCCAGACCCCATCCTGACCTGTTTCCCATCTGAAGATGCGTAGGTACTTTGCAGGGCTCGGGACCGGAGAGTGTCCAAAGCAGTGGTTTTGTCCAAAGTGGTTGCGGTTAGTGGGCTTCCATCTCCACCGTCTCTTAAGTGTCCTAGAATCCTTCATTTCCACACAGTCTATCCATCCGTCACTCCTGATACAGTGCAGGGAACAATGGGGTTTTTAAAATGAGGTTATATTCACCTGGAGGTTCCTAGTGCAGAGGAGCCTTTGTGGGTCTGTTGTGTGACTGCATGAGGCAGCCACCCTGTGCCTCAGTTTCCTCACAGGGCAAAATGGAGATGCTGTTTCTTATCTCCTAGGGCAACAACTACCATGTAAGCTGTTGGTTGTGGGGTGGATGCTTACTTGCTCACTAAGAAGGGGATGTTAACATTATGTCGAGGATTCTCTGGGAGACCCCCAAGGGGCATCTTTTCAGAAAAGTCTCCACATGGAACCAGATGATATGAAGTCCCCTGCTCCAAGGGTCCTAGTAGGCCACATGGCCGTTTGTCTTGGTTACAGTTGCCACCTCCTAATTATAAACTCCTGTCCCCAACTCCTACCTCAGAAAAGGCAGCTCACATTGCCTTTCTCGACATCCCTGAAGCTGCAGCTCCAGCCATAGCGCTACCCAGGATCCCCTCAACCCCCTGCAGCCAGGGCTATAGGGCCAGTTCTCAGCCCCTGCACCAAGGTGGCCACGGGGCTTCAGTCACTTTCTCACCCCCATGGTAAGTGGCTGTGTTTTGAAATGGCCAAGGGAGAGAAAGCTGGCCTTGCAAGAACTCCAGGTTTCAGGCCCCTCCCATTCATCCATGGACAGCCTGGCTCCCATCACCCTGGATGAATCAGAACCATCTCTTTCACCTAGGTTAATCCCTGCCTGAATCTCAGCTACACCAGAATAGTCTGGGCTTAGAGATTCCTCTATCTCCCACTCTCTGATCTCAGAAAGTCATTTTTCAAACTCTGCTATATTTTGGATGAAGAGGGCAGTGAGGTTAAAATGTAAAGAGGGAGTGGAATTGGAAAAAAATATATTTAAACTCTAAAAATAGACAAAGACCTGGTCTCAGAAGTGCCGTGAGTCTATTTCCAGTTACCTGGGATTGCCCCATATAACAAAAACATGTTTCTTAGGTGCCTACAGCCTGCAAGCAAGGCACTGTGGCAGGTGCTGTCAGGGGAAGGAGCCGCAAAGGCTTTGTGCTCAGGAAGCTTGGCTCCTACACAGTGAAACAGCAAATAGTCACGGGGGAGGGGAGCTGTGGGGGAGGGGCCGAGCGATGCCTCAACTAAGAGCACATACAGCTTTACAGAGGACTCTTCAGTTCTCAACACCCATGGCAAACAGCTCACAACTGCCTGTGGCTCCTGCTCCAGGGGGAGCTGATGCCCTCTTCTGGCTTACACTTGCATACACAGACACATGCACACATAGACATAGTTTAAAACAAAAGTAAATATAAATAAATAATAAATAAATAAAAATAAAAACCTTTAGAAAGAATGGCCACTGAAATTTTGAATTTTTCTAAGTGGTCTGAGAAGTCAGGGGAAGATAAAGCCTTCGAGGGTCATTCAGGAAGGGCTTCCTGGAGGAGGCACTAACTCCAGGACTGATAGCTGTGGGGTGGACAGGGCATACAAGGCAAATGAGGAAACAGCAACCAGCCTGACTTTTGACAGTAGCTAAGAGGATTGTAGTAATGGCTGTTGTCGATCAGGGCTCTCCCCTGCCCCACCCCCCGCCCCGAGCCAGGCACTGAGCTGTTCACCACATGGAGATTACTTTGTTGGATCCTCAAAAGTAGCCTGATGTGGTAGGAATTGCCATTCCCTCTTTTAAGGACTAAGGAGTCCGGTGACTTGCCCAATTTGCAGAACTGCTCAGCTACACAGTAGCCAAGCCAGGGCATCTCACTGGGGCCACATTGGGCCAGCCTGGCTCAAGGAAGTATCCTAAGGAGGGACAGGATGCCAGGTGAACCAGGGGGTGGAACTTTCAAAGCCCTCAAACATAGAAGCTTCCTTGAATAGAGCTCCTTCCGTCTCCCAAGAATTCAAAACTAGGCATTTTCTCCTCTTCCCCAGCATTCTGGTCTCAGAGGCAATTGGAAATGTTTTAAGGGATTTAGGGGTTGGCATTGTGGTGCTTTAATCTCTTTCAAGGTCCATTCAGTGGCGGTCTGGACCACCCTCCTTGTTATTTCAGTGTGTTGCGGGAGATTGGTGGCCCAGGTTTTGATTTAGGATGTGCAGCAGAGGTCCTCCACTCCGTGTCTCCCTGGGACACTGACAAGACTACAGGCTTGCAGAGGGCAATTCCCAGCAGTCTCTGGACTCCAGGCCCAACGGCTTCAGTACCTGTAGAGAAAGTCCTAACCAGACCACCCTGCACAGGGCAGGTACACCCCACAGGCCTAACCCCACTGGGCAGCAGAAAGGACTCCTGCAAAGAAACACTACTCAGTGAGAGTGCTGATGGAGAGACTGGGGTCCAAAGAGGGCAAATGACTTACCCAAGGCCACACAGGAGACACATTTAGCCTCAACTCGAGTCTACGGCTTCCTGAAAGAACAGGCTCATACATACTCTTCCTGCTTCTGCCTCTGCCCCGCTTCAGATGCGTTCCTTTTTCTGTATAAATTGGAGGTAGTGTCTCCATGGTTGGAAGGAAACAAGTGTTTCCTTACCTGTGACTGGACACTTGCTAGGCCCTCAGCATTATAGAATGTGATTGTTCCCTCATCTTCTCTGTGACCAGAGGTCACAAGCCCTGGCGAGTTCATAGCTACAATGGGACACACCAGCGCTGAACACACTTGACTGAGCCAACAAAGTCCTGCAGACGAGGCCCCTTGAAAGCTGCCTCCCTGCTGTATGCACAGAACTGTGAATTCCTCAGAGGGACACTGTGTTGTTCCCAGACCAGTCGATCACCAGCCACCACCACTGAGCCATCTGTTATGTTCTTTGCTCCTGCAGAGGAAGCTTGAACGGTAGGTCTCCCTTCTCCAAGATGCAGGGAAAGTACCATTTTCCCAGTGCCCTGTGGCACAAAACAGCAAGACTAGTCTCCAGTGACCTTCATGGAGGTCCTGCTTGTCCTGCTGACAGCTGTAACTTCTAACCCCTGGTCTCAAATCCAGACTGAGGGGCCCGGGAACAAAAGTCCTTATCCCTCTTGACTGCCTTGCTCCTTTCAAGCCACTCTAAAAGAAAGTCCCCTCCTTCCCAGTTACAGAACCAAGTCCCCCAGGGAGAAGAGAGGAAGCCACAAACTCATGAAAGGAAGGGAAAAGAGAGAAGTTAACGGGGCTTGCTCTGGTCAGCAGCCAGACCAAGACTTGAACAGCCATCTTGTGACACACTTGTTACTGAACAGCTCCCAGCTCCACACCACCCACAGAGGCTCTTGACTTCCCTGAGTCTGACAGGGAAAGGGAGGTAGAGCGATCAACCCTGGGATCAGGACAGAGCAGGCAGGCTCCAGGCTCTATCTTCCTTCCTTTGACCTCACATGGTCCAGAAAACTCTTGCCAAGGCAAGTGGTATCCAAGTCCCCTAAGTTCCCAAAGGAAGGAGCGGTCGGAGGAAGCCAAATGTCTGCTTCCTTCTGAGGAATAAGCCTGCCCCAGCTATCCTTTGAGGAAAAGCCTTTCCTGACCCATTCTGTTGGCCTTTGCCACTCTTAGCTCTGTGGCCCAAATGAAGATTCAGAGGCCTAGCTAGGGACATTTGTGTCCTTGGGACCCAGGGCTTGCTTCCCAAGGGCTACTCCACAGCCTTCCTCAGGGGGACTGGAACAATGGCCTCAGACCTGGGTCCAGCTCATTTAAACAGGCTCACTGCCATCACCACCGCCACTGCCACCAATGCCACTGACACCACCATTTATCTGGCACCAGAGCCAGCTCCTGAGAAACAGACCTCAGAGTTTTGAGGAGGTAAACACTCTGACCCAAGACAGCAAGGTCTGTAGCCCTAAGACCCTGTCCCTTACCTAATAACAAGATGATACTGTGATCATCTCATAGGCCCTGAGGTTAAGAGGGTGATGGGAGTTGGGGACAAATAGCAGAAGAGGAAGATTATGGCCTACAATTCAAATTTCCCTCTGAGAAGATCTCAGGCCTCTATGGGCTGTTTCCATGGTGAAGGAAGGCTGACCCTGGGTAGGGGCAAGGATGGGAAGCTCCTGGCCCCAAGGGTCCCTCCTCTGTTCCTGCCCACTGTGCTGGATGAGACACTTCAACACAGAGTACGAAGTCCAGCTCAGAACCCGGCAAGTTTCAGAGAGGAGACTGTGGGTAATAACTAACAGCTACAAGCCCTGTGAACAAGGTCTCAAAAAAAGTGGCAGAGATAGAAAGGGAGGTGCAGTGTCTAGGTCCAGGGAATAGTTCAAGATCTTATTCTGGGACTCTCTGAGGTCACTAGTACCACTCTAGGAATAAGAGCCATCCAGAACAGTCACAGACTTCCTCACACTACAAGCCCTCGGGAAGCCTGATCCTTGTCTAATAAGCCCAGTCCTGATACCCTTCCCTGGCCTCCGGCCTCTGGCCTGCTCCCTTTCTAGTCTTCCCTCTTAACTGCTTATCTGTCCACCTCCTGCATCTCTTGACACCCCCCCTTCTTCCTCAAGGGGTTTGACATCTTCTGGTCCCCAATTCCACCTTGCAGCCAACCCTAGCTGGGGTTGAGAAGGTTGGAGGCACTTCTGGAACATTCTCTGCAGGCAGGGGCAACAGGCAGGGCAGGAACAAAATACTGCCTCTAACAGGCAGGAATCCAAGAGGGAAGGCCAGGAGACAGTCATAAAGGGCCATTTCCGAAATCTTGCTCAGGATTCCTTCATCGAAGTAACCTGGAGTGTCACACCAAGAGAGTCCTCCTGGAGGCTCCCTGAAGAAGGAAAGACCTGACAATGGAGGTCTCTAGACCCCTTCCTCCACTGGACCTTCAACTGGACTTTCCACATTCACTCATCCCAGGAGAGAGATGGCAAAAGCAGTTATCCAGAGCAAATATATCTCAGTAAGGTGCAGTCTCTTATCTCGAAGGACCACCTCAGAAGCCATCGTCTGCCCTGACTCTGGGGAACTTAGGCAGTATAGAGTATGGTGGGCACCTCTTCACTTCCCCTGCCAGGTCAGGAGGAGCTTAGACTCTCTCCCTTCCTAAACTGCGACTTCATCCTCCTCATTCAACAAAAACAACAACAACAAAAACAAGATGCATATTGTTTAGTTCCCTCGGAATCCAAACTTCCTCTCCATCAGATCCAAGGCCCAGAGATGCCTGGAAGGCTGGAAAAGACCTACTATGCTCAAATCTATATAAGCAGTGCCACAGAGACTAAAAATATGTCCAAGAATCCAGAGTGTAACGCTGGAGAGACACGTCAAGGACATCTCCCATTCCTGAGTCTTTAGAGTCACCGGGAGGCTCTTCCAACCAATCCCTGAGCTCAGATTACAACATCAACCGAGGCTGCAATAACTAACCATTAGGAGATAGTAGCATGTAGTCAAAGTGCCCCTCTTGCCAGACCAGAATCACCCCCTTCCTCTCTAGTTGTCCTCCCTGCCAGGGATGGTCAGCTCTTGGTCAGAAGACAAAGGTCACTTCTCCCACTGGACAGCCCAGGCCTAGTCACTGTCATACATGCAGGGCTCTGGGAACTAATCCAAGGAACAATGGGGCCATTCACTCCCCCTGGCCTGTGCAGAGTGACCCTCTCTTGGTCTGCCTTGGTGTCCACACCATATATTAAGTGTGTTCACATTGAGGGGTAGGGGTGGGGCATGTAGAACTGAAGAGTCCAAGCAGGACAGCAGAAGGAGCACCAGGCAGGGATTTATAAGAACACCACTCACCTTTATTGAATAATTACTGCATACATGCATTATCCTCACAACACCCTGTGATTCAGTTCCAGTATAACACCCTAATAATAATTGTTGTTGCCAGGGCCTTGTGCATGCTAGGCAAGCACTCTACCATTGAACTACAGCTCCAGCCCTTACAATACATGTTCAAGAAAAGAAAACAAGGGTGATAGTGACTTCTACACCGCAGCCTTAACTAGGAAGAAGCAAAGGGGTCTCTTTCTAAGACCCCATTCTTAAGGGTTGCAGTCAAATGTGTGTGACTGTCTGCAGAGGTCCACTGAAGAACCTGGCAAAAATAGGAAAAGCATAGTCTATGTTGCAGCCATGAGATGGAACTTTTTCCAGCCGCAAAATTAAATTTCCAAAAGGAAGTGCTTTGGATCTTTACATAGGCCTCCCAAAATAGTCCATTAAGTGGAAAAGAACAGCATGCAAGACGTTATATTGCAGAGAAATATTCAGGCACATATTCTAAAATGCCATCTATACATGTCTGCCTATGTGTATAGATCACTTCCACATAGACCCACAGAAATCATATCTGCCATGGGGCAAGGAGCCGCCTAGCTCTCAGACAGAGAGGCAGGAGGAAACATTTCCACAGGACCAGCTTTTGCTTCATCCATGGGAACAAATCACTTATTCAAAAAAATGAAAGGAAGTTAAATCAAGACATCACAGAGCCTGGGCTGCAAGTTCCCAGCTATTATCTCCAATGGTTTTTGTAGCCGATATCGTCACACAAGCCCTTCTGGCTATGGCTGCTCCCCAGCCCCCCAGCCCCCCAGTCAGGACTGACCTCCATTCTAGACTCCTCCAGGACCCACCTGTGACCCAGAGATGTACTCAGGTTGAAGCGCCAGAGCAGCTACAGACCTCATAAAGCCGAGCAACCCCTAGACCCCCTAAGCAAGATGTGAGCTGTAGGATGCTGATATTTCATCCTGGTTTCCCAGCTCATGATGGACTCCCCAGGTTACTGCAAAGCTCTGAGGCTCGAAGCCAGCATCTCTGCCTCCTTGCTGGTGTCTGCTGACAAACCCCAACTAACAGTGGTCTGGGCCTGAGGACATTCCAGAAATCCAGGCTGTGAGGCTTATAGGAAACTGTCACCTGAGTTAAAAGATGGGACCTGAGAATAAAGGCAGAGAGGGTTTGGCTGACCAACAGCTGAGCACACGGCTTCTTTGAAAAGATCAAGTGAGTGACTCACTGTCCTGAGTTCAAACCCCGCTCCCACCAATGTTCTGACCTTCAGACCTTAGGCAAGCATGTCCACTTCCTTGCACCTGATTTCTTATTTTTAGTAAGAAAATGATCTACTGTCTATTTGAACAGTTGTGAGGACAACTGAGTCAACAGTGACCCCTCATCCCTGAGGCTAAAGCAAAGTTGGCACTTCTTCCTTCAAAGAAAACCCAGTCAACAATAGGGTCTTACCATCAAGTTCTAGAGAGTAACCAAGAGCCTGTAAAGTTTAGGGGTGTAGGGGGCCTCACTAGCCATTTATGGCCCTGAGCACTTTATGTATCAGCCTGAGGTGTCTAGTAGAGTCATTGTTACTCCATTATAAGGTAACTTCATTTAATGTGATCAGCTAGCTTCCTGATCCTGCCAGAGTGTCCTGCCTTCCCCGCCACAATGGACTTCTAGCCCTCTGGAACTATAAGCCAAAATAAATTCTTTCTTCCTTTAAAAAAGAAAGAAAGAAAGAAAGAAAGGAAGGAAGGAAGGAAGGAAGGAAGAAAGAAAGAAAGAAAGAAAGAAAGAAAGAAAGAAAGAAAGAAAGAAGTCCCAGGAGAAAGTGCTAGACCCAGAGCTTTATTCATTAAGCCGCTAACAGCCTTTGTTAAAACAAGGACTGGGCAGGCTCAGCCTAGATTCATAATCAGAACAGAGTTCTGTGTTTTGTCTTTTAACAGATTACAAAACGCTGCACCTCACCCAATCCAGTGACTGGATGTGTCCCCTGGGTTACCCCTTCCTAGTAGGTGCTCGCGCGCGCTCGCGCGCGCGCGCGCGCGCACACACAAACACACACACACACACAGACACACACACGAGTTGTCAGGAAAGTGAAAGTCACAGAGCTGAGTGGCTCTGGGACATCAAAAGACTATCTCTAAGCATCTAAGAGAAACCTAAGGGAGGAGCTTGGGAAATTTTATATCTCCAGATGGAGAGACAGGCTCCTACCCTGCAGCAGCAGGTCCCCTAATCATCTTTATCTCACAGAGCCCTCAGGGCTCTGCACTTCTGCAGGCAACCTGCCACCGACACGCTGACCAGGAGGCTGGCAGATGTGGCCAAGTTGTTAAACTCTGAGCTTCACACAGATGAACTCTAGCCTGAATGTGGATTCCTCAAAGACTCTGAGCAGTGGCATCGGCAGACAGCAACTCCTCTTCCTCATCCGTCCCCACCCATCTTGCCCTAAGACCTAGCCCACTGCCTTGAGCCCTCACTTAGCCAATACAAAGGATCATCATTTCAGCTCAGAGGCCATGAGCAGGCACAGAAGAAGTCAGAATGAACCAGTAACAGCACCCACCTTCAAAGAACTGAATGCCATGCCAGTATAGTGGGTACGGGGTGTGCTGGGTTAGGAGTAGACACAGTATGTCAGGGACCAAGCAAGATGATGGCAAGTACTGGATCTAAGGGGGAGCTGAAACCATGGAACTCAGAGGAACGGATTTGTTCTGTCTGGAAGGAGATCTTCTGGAGACTTTATTCTGCTCCCCCACACACCACCACATCCAACCACTTCTGACACCATTAGGACAAGCAAGAGAGGCAGGTGAATAGAAATACCCCCATTTCATAATTGAACACACTAAAGTTCCAACAGGCAATCAGCTCAGAGCTAGGCAGGGGCCCAGGACAGGCTGGCATGAGATGCCTTCCCAACACTGTGACAGACCTCACTGGGTCCAGCTCCCCCATGTAGCTGAGAAGCTTCCCACTTGTTAGTCCTTAGCAGACAGGCCCTCATCTGAGGCTATGTGGTCTCCAAAGACCCTAACACAGTTCCATCTCTCCTTCACAATCTCAATCTATAGCCAAAATGCTCTCTCCAAGAGGCCCTGGTAGGATTCAGCCATTGACCCAGCATTATTACCAAGTGCCTCATCTCTGCCAAATTTTAATGTGTTTAAGTGCCTTTTCCCTCCCAGAGTTTGAAGATAAAATGGGGCCTTATGGAATAAGGCGCACGAGGTTATTGTGGACAGCTCATCTAAATAGTCCAGGATGAGTTACTTCTGCCTCTCTCCAAGGTGGCTAAACTCATGTCACTCAGCTGTTTACCAAAGAATGGGGCTAGAACACACTGTTCTGGGAGTGTCTCCCAGTCTAGGTGCTGACTCCAAACTCTTTAAGGGAAAGAAATCTTTTAAGAGGACAACCTCTTCCAATAGCAGCCTGCAGAGCAGGCTGTGGGAACAGCAAGACAACACATTCCAAGGCAGCCAGATACCCAACATCTCCTAACCTGTTCCTCATGTCTGTCAGAGAGTAGGAGCTGCTAGTCCCAACTGAGAGTGGAGAGAAGGAAGGAGAGAGCCCAGGCCTGGAGCACAGAGAAACAATTTAGCTCCAATGAGCCAAAAGAAATATTATGGAGGATCCCTAGAAAAGGCTTTGGGAGTGATGACACTTGCCTCAAGCCACAAAAAGATACATCCTAAGTCAACAACTTGGAAACAAGAGGGTTGCAGCCCTACAGTTTTATTGCACAGCAGTGGTAAGGTGAGGCAGGTGGGACGGACACCACCTCTCATCCAGCGATATGTTATGGGTGGACCACAGGAGCAACCTTCTGTTTGTGAACTGGAATGTGGTACAAGGGCCTGCTGAAGAAGCAGCTCTCATCTAGGTCCCCTTCCAGTCTTATCCAAACCACTCCTCTCTCAATGGGCATGGTTTGCCCACCAAGGCCACCTCTACCTCATTAACCTTTATCGAGTTCTTCACTTGAAGATGAAGGTCTCCTGATAAGAGTACGGTGAAACAACAGTCTCTTCTTGTCTACCCTAGGCCTCCATCTTAAATGGGGACAGCAATAGTACATACCTCATTGGGTTGTTGAGAGGAGTAAAGGAAAGAAGTACATGAGCTAAAGTTACTACTATTTAACAGTAGTAACAAGCACAGTAGATACTCAATAAATGTCAGGTGCTATTTATTGTTAGTGCTATCATTAGTACTGTGGCTAATAGACTGCCTAAGAAGCATCCTACCTCTGGCTCCTATCCCTTCCCCACCAGTGACATATCTGCTCAACCTTGTAAACATTAAGGAGAAGAAACTGAACTCCCTGGAGGGGACTTTGCCCACAAATAGAAGAACTTTTGGAGCTAGAGGTGGTGAGCAGGAGGCAGGGGAGGAGAGCAAGGTCAGGCTCCTAGGAAGCCCTGCAGACTGCAGAGGCTACTGCTAAAGGCAGCCTGGCAGGATCTGACCTGCAGGCAAGACCTGGGCAGGGCATGCAAGGAGAGAGTGTGGGAACACAAGAAGGTAAGCACACACCATCACTGGCGGAGGCAGTTGTGGACAGTGCCTTAAACCTGTGCGTGGGCCAGAGCACTGGGGGAGTTCCAACATGTGAGGCCTCCAGGCACCATGCCTGCTCTCAAAGCTCATTCCACCTGCTAGCTCCTTCAGTTCATGCCTTCCTGCAGGGCACATGATGAGCTCTCAGGTCACACTCCTTAAGGCAGGGGAAGTCTGCTTCCAAGCTCTGCTTCCCTCTGTTCCCATACTGTGGGATAGCACAGTGACTTCAGGGGTCGTCACTCATGGGCCAACAGTTCTGCAGGAGATCATATCCAGACAAAGTCCCATTTAATATGCTATGTAGCATAGGGGTGGGGAGGGGACATCCACAAGCTCTACTATCCCTTTCCTTTGTTAACTCTACCTGTGCCCCCTGGCTTTCAAAGGGGACAATGGCCCATTCTGACTCTGAGCCACCTCCCTTGATTGCCCAACCAGTGACATCCAGGAAACCTCTATAATAGCTGGTGGTTACTGAATTGCCAAGAGATGAATCGTTGAAGTGATCACATAAAGCAAGGTCAACGCGACCAACAAGTGAGTTGATACAAAGGACTTAAAAGCTGGGTAGTGGGATCTTGGGCCCTGGTTTGGGCCAGCCAGTCCTTCCACACAGCCTCCTCCCCCTTTATATAGAGAGCCCCTCCCCAGGCAGGAGCCTTGGATGGAAAAGAGACTCCTTTGTTCCAGGGATAGAGCTCCAAATGCTGGATCACATGTCAGCCAGTTTGGTTACTCAGCATGCACCTTCCACACACTTCCCCTTCAGGGAGAATGGAAAAATGTGCATCCAAATGCCAACAAGGATGTCCCCTAGCCTACCCAGGCTCTAGCTAACCTCACAGGAAAATCTAGAGTTACTCTTTGTTGGACAGTGGTCAACTGCCTCCACTGTGCCCCTCAGTCCCAGGCTCCATTCCGTCTGCAGAGGGTGCACCTTTACGTGGGGATGGGGATTGAAAATGTCCCCTACAGGTGCAAGCATTTGAAAGCTTGGTCCCTGGTTAGCAACACTGGTTATGAGTTCTGGCCTTGTTGGAGGAAGTACGGCACTGTGCAGTGGCGGGGTGCGGGGTGCAGGGTGTGTGTGGGGCAGGCACTGAGAGTATAAAGCCTCACCCTGCTTTCAGTTCTCTCTCCTTCTCTCTCTCTTTGCTTTATGTTTGGGTTTGAACTTGTGAATTCTCACCTTCTTGCTGATACCGCTGTGTGTCTGCCACTTGCTCTCATGCTTCAGCAGCACAGTGGACTCTAAACCCTCTACAACTGTAAGCCAAAATAAGCTTCTGGTCATGAGGTTTTATCACAGCAGGAGGGATCCCGCAGGAGGGTCCAGAAAGCACAATCTGGTAGTATTGCTGGAGCAAGCCCAAGTGCCACTCAGCTGCCCCTTGCAGCCTGCAGATCCATTGATAAGTCTCCCCGAGACACTGGGGAGTCTCCGAATGACAATCTGAGAAAGATCCCATGGCCAGGAAGACAGCAGAGTGTTTTCTCCTGATGGATCATTCATTCATTCAATACACAGGAAGTACACCACTTAGGGCACAATTGAACCCTATCTAGTTTATCCTGTAGCCACCCTGGCAGGGATGAGGATGTCCTGTCCTCTGTTTCCAACATGGGTTCCAAGAATTAAACTCAGGTCGTCAGGCTTGGAAGGCAAGAGCTTTGAGCTGCTGAGCCCATCTCTCCAGCCCTCTGATATTTTGAAGAGACACTTAGTATTACTCACTTGGGTTATCAGCCTATTGAAACAATGAACCCCAAGGAATTGGAATTTCCCCAGGAAGAATCATAGTTATTCTCAGAGAAAGAAGTGGCCAGGAGCCCAGGAAGAGATTTCACGCAGTTCTGACAACTTATCTGACCACCTTGCAGGAGAGTCTGCAGCCTAGATACTAATGAGTAGGGCCACATCTTGATCAGGCCACTTAGCCATGCACACCTCTCTCCCTCTAAGCCTAAACTTCATGTTATAGGCCTTGAAAAGGGGGGCTTGGGGAGAGGGATATAGGGCTCTTTGTTCCTCTTCCCAGTGTGGTCACGTTGAATACATATCTTTTTTTCTGCTCTTTGGTATTACTTGTATAATGGGCCAGTTGAGAGGAGACAGAGCCTGACCTCTTAGAGGCTGCCAAGCCCAAGGTCTGACCCTAACAACTCTGGTAACAATGATTCAAGGTCCCAGAACATAATCTATGTGACATAGCTATTCAGCCCTAGCAAAGGGTCTTGCATTAGGGGATAAAAAATAGAAAGCCTGGGAATCATGGGTTGGCATTTAGGGTCAGGATGCTGGCAGCAGAAACCTTGGAAAGCTCTCTTTGCTAAAATCCTGTGGTTGAGCTGATAACTCTCATTGCATCTTCCACTGAAACCTTGAGGAGGGGTCCTCCATCCTCAAAAGGGAGATTGACATGCTGCTCATAGTTTATTCAAGTTGATAGGACACCTTCGTATGGATTCCATTGAGCCCTCAAGGGACTCCTGTGCAGAAGGCACTTAGTTCCCTTATTTGTGGCTTGGTGAATTAAGTTCAGTCTAGCAAAGTTTTAAATCATTCGATCTCACATTCAGAACACTTGTACAATGAGTGACAGGTTGAAGACCATTGTACAAGCACCAGGCAGGCTGCTGGATCAATGTAAAAGGGCACCACCATTTGGCATGCATGCATGCAAAAAAAAAAAAAAAAAAAAAAAAAAAAAAAACAGCCAGTTGTGAACCCAGGGAAGGGACCCAGATATGCATGGCCTTCAAGAGGCCTTCAGAGCTCTCAAGGACCATAAGCGTTAAGACTCAGTAATGGAGCTATGTATGGAAGAGGATGTTTGTGTTGCATGTGTCCCTGAAAGAGGAGGATGAATGGAGAAGCGCCAAGAGCCAGCTTGCCCTCTTCTCTGAAAACAAGCGATCATCACAAGCATCAATTCATTGTGAGGCCTGGCCTCCTGTACCCAACAGCTACCTGTGGAAGTCTTGCTCAGTGGCAAACTCTAAGATGCCCAACACTGGAGTGAGCCTGGAAGGAGAGAAAGGCCATTGCAGGGAGCAGATGCCTGACTTTCTATGGTCCCCCAGGTAAAAACTGCAATTTAGTGAGGAAGGAAGGAAGGGGGATTCCACGGGTAATATGGATGGACAATGGGCAGAAGACACAATCAGGTAGGGGCAACAGTGATAATAGACCCCCACAGAACAGGCTCTAAGGGCACTAGGCTTCAACTATATTCCTCCACATCCACTCTGTGTCTGCTGGTCCTGCAAGTTCCAGGATCATCTATGGGTACCCCGCCCCACCATGTGACTCCCTCCACTGGGCTCTTCCCAGCCACTCTCTTTGCCCTACAATGAGCCCTCCCCTGCTCTCCTTCTACTCAAGGAGTCAGAGAAAACAACCATGGGACACTGTGTCCCGTGGCCTTGAGAGCTAAAAAGGAGAAAGCTAGGGAAGCCCAAGGAAGAGACAAAAAACAAACAAACAAACAAAAACAAGAAAGAAATGTGGCAGTTACCTTCCCTCCCATGAACAAGAGAAGGGAAAAATTTTGACTAACACAAAAACTAAATTAGATCAGTGTTTCCCATTCTGTGTCCACTCAACAGTGGTATCTCCAAGAATGAAGGCCTCTATGGTCAAGGAACTTTGGAGAAAAAGGATAATTCAGCAGGGTTTCCCTGTCAAGTCCTCCAGAACCTTTGATGTGTGCATGTGCAAAAAGAAAAACCAACAGGGAGTAAACACTCTCCAATCTTGACGGCAGAACCCTGATACCAGCAAGGATTTCTCAGTACCAACTTTCTATAGAAATGCTTTAAACAACACACCACTAGCCCTACGCAACAGTTTCCAGGTGAAGTATTTTTTCTGACATGGAATTCAGCAACAGGGTAGGCATGTAGGCAGGAACTTTCTGCCAAAAGGATGTAGGTTTACCTTCGCTTTCATAGGTCTGAGTACCCTTACCCACCCCCACTGGCTTCCCGGGGCTCTGCAGCAACTAAAAGAAATATGTGGGGCCCTTTTAGAAATAACAACACGACCAACAAGAGGACCCCAAAACAATCTCCTTTGGAAAAAAGCAAAGGCTTGACCACGATGAGCTAATGTGGCAAAGAACGCAAATGTTATAGAAAGTAAGATACACTAGAGCAAGATTTAAAAAAAAAAAGTGACAATGGGAAACAAGCAAGGAAAAGATATGGTGGCAGGAAAGAGTACTCCAACAGCAGCCAGGAGGCCTAGGCCTGGCTGCCACACACCCCTGTCCCATTGCAACAGGCCCTGGTCACATCCTTCCTTTTCCTGTGCATATGGGGACTTGGGGTGATTTCTGAGGTGCTTCCTAGAGTTGGAATGAGGACTCAACTTTGGGTAGCCTCCAAGCCGAATGGCTATCTTGAATGGCATTGTCAAAATGGGAGGCTCCCGAGGGCTTACTGAGAAGCCACGTCCATCCCTGAGTATAAATAGACTGGAGGCCAGCCCCAAATCAGAAACCAGCTAAGTGTAGAAAATCAAGAAAGCTCTTCCATGGAGAGTCAGGCTGTAGATCTTGTCAAAGTTGCAGAAGACTAGGAGATCACATGACTTGCCCAGTGAGGGGGGATCCCTGAGAGAGAAATGGGTCCTCAGAGTGCAAGATGTCACCAAGTCCTCAGGGATGGATAAGGGAGCAAACAGCAGGCTTGGTCTCTTGAGAACCCTGTGGGCTGTGGAGGGACATTGCCATCCCACTTACACCAAAGGACTGCTCTTTCTGGCTCTCTTTTTTTCTGCTTTTCCCAAGAATGTTCATCTTCCACCTGCTATGGAGTCTGCAACTAACTGTTCAGGAGGCTGAGCAGCAACCACAGAGATGTCCGTGCTTCATATAATAAAAAGGCAGTCTGGACTTGAGCCCAGCACCCTCCCTACCCCAAAACTCATTTGTGGTGAATCGACATTGTGTGTCTGGCATTTAGTGTCTGCATGTCAACACTGGATGCCAACAGTATTTGTTACTCTGAAAGTGTGCAGACCATGGACAACCAAGTGTGTCACAGTTATCTTCAGGTGTGAAGGGAGGCGTTTGTCCACATTTGTGAGTGAGTATGAACAAGAGACCAAAGAATCAGGGTTCGATCCAGGGAGCACATCTGTCCCCACCGACCTCTGGAGACATGAGGTGTGTCGGACGGGAGTAAGCCCATTCAGCAGGGTTTCTAAGGCACCCGTTGAATCAGTAACTCACAACAAGCCAGGTGTGCTTGTGTGGCACACAATCATATATGCTGGTGTCAGTAGCTTCTGATCCTTGCCCCTAACTCTCTCAAGGGCAACCATATTGCTTGCCCTCCTGGGGGGTCTCAGTCTCCTCAGTTATGTATAGGCAGGCAATTGGACCAAACTGCTGGAGTCCTGCAGACTGGTCTGTAGCAGCACTGGACAGGTGGATTGTCAGCAGCCACAGGCAAGGACATTCTCCTCAACCCCTTCCTGAGCCCAGCATGGCCTCCTTCCCAGTCAGGCCCTGGTCTTTAGGGGTAAGGGCAAAGGAAATGTTCTCTCAGGAGAAGATGGCTCTCATTTACTGGCCTTGTTGGTCTATGAAGCTGCATGTGAAGAACCACATCTACTCAGCCTATGTGAAGAGTTTAAGTTTGGGACCAGAAGCCCTAGGAATGTTAGAGAGCAATCCTAGGCTGACTTTCCTGACTCTGAAGTCAGTAACTAAACCCTAGCAGTACTCTGTCCTATACAGGAAGCTGCCCAGCTGAAAAGCACTAACCCAGAGCCAGCCAGGAAAGCCAACCTGGCTTCAAGGCCCTGCAGAGTTCTTGGACAACAGACGAGAGGGCCTAAGGAGCCTTCAAATTGAAAATAAAAGAAGGATGAAGCTAAGAGTCTCCAGACCCAAGGTGGCCATAGTGAGGAGATGGCATTCCCACCAAGCATTCCTCTTAAACCTACAATCACTTTTTTCTTTTCTTTTTTTCTTTTTGTCAGAAAGAGTTTACTGATGTCCTTGGGGACATGCAGTTCCATCTAATTCAGCTCTTAATTAACCCACCACACCCCAAAGAGAGCACTCATAAATTAAATATGAAAAGCCTTACTTATCTCAGAATGGTCTTCTAAGGGCTCAGACTCTGACATTTATTGTTACTAATGAAGATGGATTTGGAATGATATACGTTGGAGAGAGACTCTTCATGGGAAAGAATGGAGCCCTCAGGCCTCAGACATGTCCCCAGAGTTTAGGAAGGGGTTCTGTGGAGGGAACTGTGCTCCTCAGTTCAAAGGAGGTAGAGGGAGCTTGGGCCAACCTCTGGGGTCCTGCTGGGATTCAGTCATGACCCTCTCACACCAGCCACCAGGTCCTTCTCTGTGCTCTGCTATGTCCTAGTGCTGACTCTGACCCAGCACTCAGCCTTGTCCTTCCCTGGCCCCTGTGGCCATCCTTCCCCTTCAGAGTAGAGTGAAGAAGAAAAGCAATGCAGAGCAATTTAGACCCCCTCCACAGAACAGGAGAGAGCACCATACCCAGCCTCTCTTCTTGGGGCCCACTTCCTTCTTCCAGCTTTCTTCTCATCTTTGTGAACCACCTACAGTCCCATGGTCCCAGTTCAGGGCCAAGGGTAGGAGTAAGCTGGCCTCTCAGTCATAGGGGCCTGGATTCCCTGTGCTCTCAGAGGAGTCTCCATCCCTGCCCTCTCTCAACCTAGACAAAGGGGAGCCTGGCCATTCCTCCTTCTGAAGATGACAACCT
>NW_022196897.1:78649256-78649925 GCF_008632895.1 Mastomys coucha | reverse complement strand
ATCCCTGCCCTCTCTCAACCTAGACAAAGGGGAGCCTGGCCATTCCTCCTTCTGAAGATGACAACCTCCCTTTGAGTGGTTCGAGTCTCTGCAGAACCTACACAGCTAACAATTTAGAGGACACCTGCTAACTCCTCTGTTCTTTGCCAAGAGCTACCAAGCCTGCCACAAGGCATCACTGAGCCCTGTCCTCTCCTGCCAAGGAAGATTTAAGGAAGAAAGCCCCTGCCTCATAGTTGGTCCTGTTATGAAGTGCTGGCTCCATAAATCCAACTGCATTTACCTCAGGAGAATGAGAAAAATAGGTTCAGCATACTTCAGGCCTCAAGACTGGAGTAAGGGCAGGTGCATGCAGTTAAGGCACCTGAGCCCCAGGCCAAACCAGGCTCCACACAAGCCTCTGTTCAGCGCCCAGAAGTCTGTTGGCTTGGCATTCTCAAGCTGTATAGATGATCATGGGCTCCCTGGAGCTTTGAAAGCCATTGACAAAGACTGCTAACAACTAACCCACTAGAGAAGACCACAGAGCTGCCCCTCATGGTGGCGCCTCCCTGAAGCAGAGAATACACAATGGCATGCCATCCATCCCTGGGCAGCTCAAACTGAGGGGTTTTATATGTTCTTAAAGAATAGATAACCACAAAGAAGCCAGCATATACCCAAGTTGAC
>NW_022196897.1:78648894-78649246 GCF_008632895.1 Mastomys coucha | reverse complement strand
CTGA
Organism: Mastomys coucha; assembly: GCF_008632895.1. Classification (NCBI taxonomy): domain Eukaryota; kingdom Metazoa; phylum Chordata; class Mammalia; order Rodentia; family Muridae; genus Mastomys; species Mastomys coucha. The sequence goes on along the minus strand of NW_022196897.1, from coordinate 78,649,242 downwards.
CTTCAGAAGTGGGGGACTCCCATCAAGGCTCATGACACTTATGACACTTCTGCTACACATTACTATCTGACTTATTGTGATTAAACCCTCAATGCAAAGATTTCTCAACACAACTTTCACTTATCTTAATCCTATGGATTTTTATCCACCTAACACACCCACCAAGGTCTTCTATGCCTAAAGAATAAAATAACTGCCCTGTGTTGTGTCAATTCAGAGTTAAATCAGAATGAATTTGGAGGATGACAAATGTTTAAGTTCCTTTAAATCCATCAGAAGCTAGCTTTCCTTCTTAAGTGTTTGGATACATAAATTTATCAGCTCTGATTAATTCCAAACATTTTTTTT
>NW_022196897.1:78612897-78648883 GCF_008632895.1 Mastomys coucha | reverse complement strand
AGCTTTCCTTCTTAAGTGTTTGGATACATAAATTTATCAGCTCTGATTAATTCCAAACATTTTTTTTTTAATTTAGAGTTTGGTTTTAATCCCAGCACTTGGGATGCAGAGGTAGGTGGATCTCTGTCTTGGTGAGTTCAAGGCCAGCCTGGTCTACTGAGTAAGTTCCAGGACAGCCAGGGCTACACAGAGAAACTTTGTCTCGAAAAACAAAACAAAACAAAAAAAATCTCGACTTTGACCCCATTTCAGAGAGATGGTTCTGTTTATGTCATTGTCACCTCACCAGCAAAACATGGCCCACTACAAGTGGAACCTGGTCTTGAGATGGTTCTTGTTGTAGCAGTGGGTTCATTTCAGAGATCCTCCATTGTGTTTCTCTTCTATTCAAAGGAAGCTTCCCACTTGGTGAGGGAAAACTTTAAAATTTTAAAAGCCTATCTCACCCTTGTTATAATCAAAGTGACATCAAAGGTCAAAGGATGCAGAGTGTGGATGATGGATGTCTGGGACATTGGACTGGCCCTTCTGCTTCCCTTGTGGTCACCAGGCTCATGCATACCTTGTCCTCTCTCTTTAGAGACTTTGAGATGTTTAAAAATTGCCAACATTTAGAGAATGACATTCCCCTGAAAGGAATGCCCAGAAAGTTTCAAAACAAGATGAGCATGGGATAATTGTACACCCTCCCAGGGGACCACTAACTCTGTGTGCATCCTGTGCACATTGCAGTAATTGAGACCATCCCCAAAAGGCTCCAATCCCTCCCTGACCCTTTTTGGGCTCCTTTAACTCACACAAGCTTCCAACTCTGGAAACCCAAGCAGCCAGTTTACATGTAAGTGTGTAGGCCAGACATTGCTGCTCTTTATTCTAAGATCTCGAGGCACTTAATGTCGTACTTAGTCTAGAAACATCAGGTAAGCCCCTGCTGCATGCAAATTAACACCTCAGACTCACATAGAATACCCCATGTTCTGAATTAAAGAAAAGCCAGCTGGATGTCTAGGAAAATGTCACTTGAACATGATTGCCTGGCCTGGAGTTAGACACTCATGCTCTATCCTCTAGGTCTGTTCTAAGGACTATATTGTGTTGCTGCTGGTGCCTTCTCTTCAGATTCTTCCTGCACTCAGTGCAGCCCCTCACCTCATCAGGTTAAAAGACCAACGCTTCCCAAAAGGCATAAAACGGACTCTTATCCAGTTACAGGTACCATTCTCTGACCAACCTCTAACTGGGAGAATATTGACAACAGAAAAGACCCACACTGTGCCACAGACTCATGTGTACGAGCTGAACCTGCCCCTAGGCAGGTGCCATCTTCCCCTTCCTGGTGCTGTCTCCATCCTTCCCCTTCTGAATGATGGGAAAGGGAAGAGAAAGAAGCAACCTAACCCAAGAGGAATCCAGTCAAATCCCCCAAAACATAGTGACTAGATCTGGGTGTCCTCCAAGTCACAGAAAAATGAGCAGACACCAACCAGGTCTAGCTAAGAGCAGTGATGGTTGCTTTTTACCAATCATGGTTGAAAGCTCATTCACACCATAAGATTTCCTTTGGATTAATGGACTGTGAGGAACTGAGGAGACAGTTCAGTGGTTTTAGAGCTTAGTGTTGTACATCTAGAAGGACCTGAATCTGGGTCCCTAGAACCCACATTACAATGAGAAACAAACCCTGGGTGTGGCAATACACAACTGTATCACTGGTGCTGGGGGAAGAGTGGAAACAGGAAAAAGCCTGAAGCTTATTGGCCAATCTAGCCAGTAGATGAGCTCTAGGTTCAGTGAAAGACTCTGTCTCAAAAAACCAGGTGGAGAACTACAGAGGAAGACACCTGGCTTGCAGATCTCTGGCCTCCACTGAATCTGTACCTACCAATGTACACATAAGCATATATCATGCACACCATTACCACACAACAAAGAATGTATTAGGATGAGCATTTAGAATGAATGCCTTTCCCTTTCAGCATCCAGTCCAAATAAATCCCAAGCCCTTGAGAGTCCAGATCACCTAAAACAAGCCCAAATCTTAAGTCTTTTCTAACATCGTACTCAAATTTACTCAAGATCCCATGAGTAGTGTATGTATCTCTTTGGTTGCAATGAATAAACAAAGAACTCTTTCCAAAGTTACGTTTCTGGTAGCCTTGAACTAAAGGGCATGGCCACATAAGGCGCAACTGGACATGACGCAGTTGGTGAGAACTGAGACACAGCATCAGTCAAGGAAGAAATGACTACCTTACAAAATTGTTGGCTAGCTACTGAACAAGAAAAAGTTATTTTGTGGGCATTCCTGGATATAACCAACCGTGATTTAAGGCAGGACAGTGTTTACCCCCATCACAACATCCTTTTTTTCCTGCTTTTGCTTTTTTTTTTTTTTAGAACTAGGAGACACCAGGCCAAATTAAGCCAGGAATATCTGTCTTCATCAATAAGGTAACCAGGGATCTAGAAATGAAGAAGAAGAGGGAGACGTTGTCAGTACTGACAGTCAGACACCTGCAATGAAAGAAAACAGAGTTGGCCTCAGGCCTGTGAAGGATTTGTGTAGAGCGCAGTGGCTGGGATCCAGCAGGGAAGGGTTTGAAACAAATGTAGGAAACCAGAAGTCTGAGAGAGAGTCAGGGGATGATGCCAGTTGCCCCCTCAAGGTTTCTTCTCTCAATAACACCAATTAGCTGACATGCCTTACATCAACAGCATGACAAGGTATGAGGTAAGATACCACCAAAAGAGCACAGGAACACAGAGCAGGTCAACACTGCTCTCATGTCAGCAAACAAATGTTTGATACAAGTGAGGCATGATGCCTCTCACAGAATCTAGAGTGCAAGTCAAAATCAGGTGAAAAGCACAACTTATCAAACGTGCAACACTCCAAGGCGCTTCAGCCAGTTAAGCTGATTTTCTCACAGTCCCTCATCCAGTGTTTCTTCTGAGCCTTCTCCTTTACCTTACCTCACACCCAATAAAAATACCATAACCAAGAAGAGTCCTTGCAGAAGAAGCAATTGGCTTGGGCATTTGTAAATTATATTTTTTTAAAATTGAAACAAGAGTCACTATGTACCTTACCACGTAGCCCAGGCTGACCTCAAACTCCCAATCCTCTGGGCTTCAGCCTCCCAAGTGTGTGTGTGGGGGGTGGGGAGAATTACACATATGTGCTGCCACACCAGGCTACAAATGTCTTTTACAAATGAGGAAACTGAAGCCTAGTGATACAGCCCTTTGGTGACTGGAAATGTTCTGAGTTTTGTTTGTACAACAACAATACAACCAAAGTTTGCAACTAAAATCTGTATTATCCTACACAAGAAAAAATTTCCTTTTCTCATTGACACAGCCTTGCAGAAAACACCCAAGTAAACATTAAAACCAAAGTAAGTAGATTACAGCACATCCAAGCCCTTTGTTATTAAAAAAAAAAAAAAGAACATGTTTGAGGCCACACAATATCCTAGGGTGTTATAGCTTAGGGCTTGATATCTGTTTTCCTTGCCTATAACACGCATTGTGGACACATAATTACAATAATCAGGAAACTAAAGCACTGGGTGGACCCAAGCCCTTCCCCAGGGATTCTAGGAGTAGAACCGCTCATGTTTTATAGCCCTTAAAATCATCACAGGCCACATACTAGCCTGGATCTCTCTGTCTTTTTACAGAACAAGAACTATTTCAGATACTTTCTATGGCCACAGACCAAGACTTAGCTCTCAGAATCAACCCTCCAGAGCTCAAGGTGATGCAGATGCTAGGGCAGGCTTTGGAAACTCTTGCTCCTTATAGTTTTGTGGTCACTGGAGAACCACATGCTAATTCCCTGACAATTTTTCAGGAAGTTTCCAACAGCTTAATTTGCATTTCTAGGTGACAGTTTTAAAAGCCATTGCTCCTGTCTTTTATTATACAGAACCAACAGGCTTAATGTTAGGCAGGCATACCTTATCTAGCAAAAACCACCTTAAACACTGCGTTCTGGCCTCCTCCTTAGATGGGCATCAATATGGTGCCTTCAGAGCAGCTTAGCCTGCACTGGCCAGTTCTTGTCATATAGAGCTGGATGCTCCTCTTAACTGCCTAGGAGGTTGGGATGCTCACTACCCACCTGTATCTGACATGGGCCCTATGCACATCCAGCAGGCTTGTCTGCTCTGGTCCCACTGCCAAGTCTTAGCTTTTCCCATCTAAAGGAAAGGAGGCTGGACCCCATGACCTCTGGTTCTCTTTCTGTTTTATTCTACTGTGACTTGGACAACTGAGATAAAAAGTACTGAACAGCTGGAAGCCCCTTTCATCAGACACACTTTGCTTTTTTGCCTTTTGCCTTTTGCCTTTTGACCCCTCCTTGCTCTCTCCTCACTACACACCCATCAGTCCTAGATAGATTTCTGCAAGTGTCTTCTCAGGTGCTTAAGCCGTATGAACCCTTTTCTGCCACTTCAACCCCACTGTTCCCCAAACCCTCCACAACCCATGAGAGACACCATCCAGTTCCTGAAAGGGCTCCTTGGGAGACCCCTCTCTTTTCAGAACATGGATTCTCAGAAGAGGGCAATGTGTCCTGGAAGGCCTGGCTTCTCTCCAACCCCTCTGGGCTCCCATAGAAAGGACTCAGTTCAGTCCTATCTCCTCCTGTCCTCTTCTCTCTCTCCTCTCTCTCCTTCCCTTCCTCCCCATCCTCCCCACTCTTATCCATCCCAGGCTTTGAATCTTCCAATCAATAAGGAACCCTGGCTGCATCTCCAACCCCAAAAAGTCAAAAGGAGCCTAAGACTCACACCTCGTCGCTTCTCAACCTTTTGGCTAAGATCAAGTGTAAGATTCTCGCATCTCCATATATGAACAGGCACTAACACGGGCACACACTGATCCCTCCACCTCTGCCTATGTGTCTCTCCCCCTCTCTCTAGATGAGAAACACTCCTGGAGGCCAATAAAGTATGTAATTCTGGCACTCAGTCTTGACTCCAATGAACAAGACAAGCTTCCAGGGGAAGATCAGAAACCAGGGTAAGAGAGTATCGGGCTCACAGATAACAGAGATCCAAGGTCATGTGTCATAGACCAAAAGCGGTTGTTCTATTTTGAACATTGAATTGAAAATGCTGGGACTATTGGAAAGGCAGATTAAGTGGGCGGGGAGGGGTTGTAATTTTAAAAAATCGCATTTTAAGATGAATTTGGAAGTAGCACCTAGAATGGTATTGAAGAGAATTAGAAAAATCAGAGAAAAAAAAAAAAACCCTCGTCTATGTTTACAGGGCATCTGGCTCCTGAATCTTCATTCCCACCTAACCGGCCTCATGCTGCTGTAATCTCAGTTTGCTCCCACTAAAGCTCCAGAGACAAGAGGGCAGAACGGGTAGGGCTTAAGCTAATCACCAGCCTTTCACTCAGGTGAGTGTGTCAGAAGGGAAGTCTACAAGCTACCAAGTGAATTTGCTGACCCCCATCTTGGCCCTCAGCCTTTCCCCGTTAAGCTTCTGTGCAGGCCCGGTCTCACCGGGATGATCAAAGGTCTTCAAGCTCCCACCTCACTGCCACTATACTGAAGTGTTCAAAGAGTGTTTCCACTTGAAAAACCTGAACCCCTAAAGGTCAAGGGATTTGTCCCCAGCCCACCACCAGCTGGGGCAAAGACCAGACCCCAGGCCCAAGCTTCCTGACTCTTAAGCCTTTCTCAGACTAATGTCGGATGCAGAGGTAGCTTCTTCCTGGCTGGGGTTCCACAGTGGTCCCTAGAAGTGTGCCTGCTTCACAGGTCTTAATATGACAGACTGACAGACAGCCTTTGTCACTCCCTCTCTACATATGACACAATCGTCTGGGATTGCAGAGAGTAAGAGGACTGCGCAGAAGGCCTCCTGCCTCTCTGCCATCCTGCTTCCTGCTAAGGCTGGAGATTCTTCCAAGGGAACTAAAATACCATTCGTTTCTTACAGTCCTCAGTAAATGAGAAAGCATGAATGGGATTTGGGGAGACAGATCTGGAAGCAACTCTCTGCCCATCGTGGGCATTTGTCCTGATTTCTTTACTGTCAGTAAATAAGAGGACCCGAGAATCTGCCAGACCCTACTAAGAAAGTCATTCAGTTGAGATCTGGTGGGTGCTTGCTCTATAAAAAGTACTAGGAACATGGAGATTCTGGGAGCTCCAGCCCCTCAGATCCTCTACTTACTTTCCCCATGCCTTTGCAAGTACACCCCAGTAGACAGACTAACAGTAGTGTCCTACAGTGACCTTCTTCCCCCACTATTATGACAACTCTGAGCACTGCTTACACCTGGTCCATCTTAAACACAAGGGAGGTCCCCAAAGCATGTTTAATTGTATCATACACTTTGACTGGGTTCATTTGAGCGGGACTGGTATGGTCTTGCTGCTAACTAGCTGTGCGACCTTGGGCAAGTTCTTGACCTCCTAGACTCAAGTCACCTGGCAATCTTTTTCTTACGACACTTTCCCATTCTAAGCCCCATCTGAATGGTTCGGTCTTAGTCTGTCTCACAGTTTACATCCTCTAGTGCCTTGGAGGTAGAATGCCCAAATGGCTAAGGATGTGCAACCCAGCAGGTGTGCACCATCGATTGTGAATACCAAGTTCAATAAAGATCCCACTGTTCCTTCCAAGAGCTGCCTGCTTGTTCTCCCTGGAATAGTGTGTCCCTAGTCCCTAGTTCCCAGGATCAGGCTTCTCAGGATACCTAATACCAGGATCTTGGGGAGCCCGAGTAGTCAGCAAGCTTGCGAAAGATAAAGACTCCCTGGGCTCCACATTGGACCCGTACAATTGGCATCTCTGGAGACTGCCAGCTGTAAGGGGCTCCCTGGCAACAGTGGATCAGGACCCAGACCCTAAGCAAAGAAGGAATTGTTAATGCTCCCAGAAGCAACCTGGGTCCGAGGATGCTGCACCTGCTAAGTATCATAAGTCTTTGGTAGTTAACAATCAAACAGAAGAGCCACGTTCCTACGTTCTTGCTCATCCCACCCTACCACTTTCTGAATTACCCCCACTCCATACCATCTGTCCAGCTAGTCTGGGTTTTTCTGTTGTCCTCAGTCAACCCTTCAAAGCTGCCTGTCTTGCTTCACTCACTTGAAATACCTTCTCTGCCTAAGACAAAGCCAGAATGCCTGAGCCTACCCTGTTCCCCTGCCCATGAGTGTGCTAGTGTGTTTTTCCAAACTATCTGCTCTTAAGGAGCTTTTCTCAGCATTGACATTGGAGGAAGCCTCACCACCGCCCAGGAACCCTCTCATCCCCGTGGCTCAGGTCCTTTGGGGCCCCTACCACATCTCTGACTCCAAGAGTCTCTGGGGGTAGGGGGAAGAAAGGGCTGTGGAAAACTGGACTAGGACTAGCAGTGTTAGGTCTTCGTGGGAGATCATAATCTGCAGCTCAGACTTAAGCACAAACAAGAATTTGAACTCAGGGACTATTCTGGGCCTCAGGTTCTAAGATTAGGGGGCCTTAATAATAACTCAATTAGTCCTAGGTTCAAGATAAAAGACCAGAGAGAAAGGGAAATGTCTACAAGGGCAGGACTCAGAACCCAAAGTCCCATAAGCTTCACATGTTGGAGGCAAATCACAGCACTGGAAACTACCCAGAGGTGCTTTTGCCAGGAGACATAAGAAGCACGCCGGAGTGAGAGAAACGTAGCAAGGGACTTTTTTTTCTTTTTAATGGAGCAAGCAACACTCAGAGGCTTGCCACCAACACCTCCCTCCATTCCATCCCAGTCTGCAACACACAGCAGCAGGCAGGCTTATTATTATCCCCATTTTACAGATGAGGGAACAGGCTCAGGGCAGGTCAGCAATGCCCCCTATGTCACAGATTTAGCAAGTATGAGAGATAGTATTTAGACCCAGGTGAGGTCCTGAGATCCCAACCTCCTGGCCACAGCCACCCCAGGGAAGAGAGTCCCTCAGACAGAGCACCCTTCATATCAAAGAAGTGGAGGTCACGAGGCTTCATCTTCAAGCCATTGAGACTGAGAGCTTTTTAAGGATTAGAATCAGACAGTCGTGGTGAATGAATGCCAGTTCTCTAGCACCATCTTTTTTTCTTCCCTTTTCTTCTCAGAATGCTGACCATCTCCTTGCTGCCACTGCTCCCCCTGTTACTCTACTACTGTTTTCCCTGGTATGCAAAGAACTGTCCCTCAGAGTGACCCTCATTGGGTAGAGAGGCATTACATTCTTTGGGCCTTTCTAAATCTTGTTTCTTCACACCCAGAGGAAGATGAAATGCAGCCTAACTACTTAGGAGCCTGAGCCTGACAGAGTCATGAGGAAACAAAGCCAAGCACACAGCCCACTCTCAAGCTTAGTCCTCCCTGTGTGAGGAATGAGGTCCTGTTAGGCTGGCAAGAAAAGTTGGGGGAACTACATGAGAAGCCTCCTATGTTGTGTTTCACAGAAGTGTGAATAAAGTACCACCTGCCACCACAGGTCCCATGATGAAGTCACCTCCTCCTCAAGTGAGCCTCAAAGAGCAATAGTTAAACCAGGGTTCCACCAGAGAAAGCTTTCCCTGGGCAGCAGCAGGTGGCCAGCTACCTGAGTAGTCCCTCCTTTGGACTGAGACCCATTGCCCACATGTCCTTGGGTCAGCTTCTTGCCTCACCTTTCTGGTTGCTTATTCCTGGTCTCATGGGAAAGTGTGCCCCCTCCCCATGGATAAACTGAAAATCACACTTGGGGACACAGTCCAGAAGACTCGCCCCAAGCCATGCCTGCCCTCCTCCTCCTCTGCCCACCATACCTGTAAGGCCTATTTGCATATCTCCAACTCAAGCTCTGCTCCTCTCCCAGTGCCTTGCTATAATTATACTGCTTTCTCAATCAAAGAGGCCCTCTGCTCCTTGGAGCCACTATCGTGAAGTCCGTCCTGGTTATCTGGATGCCTGACAGCCTCCCCAGTCTGTTTCTGGGCTTCTTGAAACCACATCGGACCTTTCCCCAAACCTATCCATAATCTAGCTCCAGAAGCCATAACACGTGGCCTACCAAATTCACACTTGATAAATGAACAGAAAGGGATGAGATATAGCTACTGATGTGCTACAGCCACATGAACAAGTTAACAATCAGCTTGAAAACCACGGCTGGACATTTCCCTCCAGCAAGGACTCTTGGACACTGTGGCTCTCACTTGAGCGTTGCCATGACTGTCTTTCGTTTTAGATTTGGTCTCCAAGCCTGTTTCTAAAGATGGACCCATATAAATAGTATACTTAGAGACCAGGACAGGGCTTGACTCCTTCAATTCATGCCACTTAGCAGAACTGGAAGAGACCCCATGTGACATGGATCAGTGCATGAAGACTGAGCCTTTGGCCTGTGCTCTCTCTTCTCAGCCTGAATCCATCATGTCCACCTGGCCAGGGCCTGAGGCAGCTAGGTCCTGGCATGTAGACATCTTCCCACAGTTAGTGGGAAGTATTGAGAGAAGCCAATACCTAATAGTGGGCAGATAATAGTTGGTGCTTTCTTGACAGTCTCCCCTGGACACTTATTAAAGCACAAGCTATGGGAAGCACTGCACACCCTAAGTTGGGGAAAGGGAAAAGTGAGAGTCTTGTGCAGTTTGATCCAGAGCCAGCTCTTTAAGTCTTTTAGGATTGCAGTCCACCCTTGGGTGGAAAAACTGTCCAGGTAGAAACAAGCATAAAAAAATAAATCTCCAAGAAGAGCTTCTAATTGGAAAAAACAAAATGTCACCAAAACATCTGATAGCCAAATAGATAACAACTCATTCATGAAAGAGTATTTACAATGCTGCCTTGAAGAACTGTAATGACATAAGGAAATGTGCATTATTCTGAGGAAAGGTTTTGTCATTTCATGTATAAGCCATCTGTGTGCTTAACTGGTCAAGTCTCCGGGTCAGGAAGAGAAAGCAGGGAGAGCGCTATTAAGTCGCTGCACGGTGAGGTTTTGAGTCTATTCTCTTCTGGATTCTTTTCTGACTAGACATCTCCAAGTTTTCTGGACTTAGCATATGTCCTTTCTCACCACATCATGTCAAAAGGAGGCAAAAGTGAGAAGCAGGAAAGGGAACAACTGGGGAAGGAGAACAAGAGCTTGTCCCCTGCCTCAACTATCCTGAGAGGGACAAATTACCTCAGAGACTGCAGAGCTGGATTGGTGGGAGCAGGAGCAGGGGACAGGGATTCCAAGTCATGTTAGAGCCTGGAAATCATGGCCTAGGTATCCATCCCCACGCTTAAGAGAGCAGGTAAGGAAGCTGGGCTAAGCGGGAAGGCTCTGGTCTCCAGTACCATAGACTTTCTGTTCTATGTATGTCAGGACAGGAGAGCCACCTTGTTGCCTGCAGCCAGTTGTCAGCTGAGCAGAACATGCCCTGAAATGGCACCCCTACCAACTCTTCAGGCATACAGGTAGGGGATGCACAGGTAGAACATATGCACCTATCTTGCAGTCTGTCTACTTAGCCCTGGCTCTTCCGCCCAAAGGCTGAGGGTGGGGGAGACTAGCCAGAAAGCTGCTGCTGTCTGGTAAATACTGCCTTTACCCAGGAAACTTTAACCCCACCTCTCCCCATCTCTTCAACCATGCCCGTCACCACACACACACACACACACAGTGTGCCTACCTCCTCCTGTCACAGACATGGTTCCTCTTTTTATTCTACACTCGGTCTCGGGAGACAGAAGTAAGGCTCCCAGGTGTCCTTCCTCTCTACAGCTCCCCTTCAATCTCTTGCTTTCCTGTCCCTTCAGAAACACTATCTCTCAGCAGTACCTGCTGCCCTTCTGAGCCCCATCATTGCCCCTTTTAAAGTCTCGTGTACCCTGGACCTGACTCTGTGTTGCATGGCTTGTCCATTGTGTGTCTTGTGGAAAGTAAGAACTGGAGAGTCAGAGGCACACATTCTCTCCTCACTACCCATCTCTCTATAAAACCCACAGAAGGTGAAAACCAGAAGAGAACTCCAAAGACACGTAAAGCTGAGACCACCTGCTCCTGTCTCTGCTTCTCAGGACCCCGAGGCAAAGAAAGCAACCATAGCCTTCTTGTCCAACTAAAACAAGACCCATACCGTCTAGGTCCCTTAAGGTCTGAACCTCCTCTCCATCAGATCCAAGGCCCAGAGATGCCTGGAAGGCTGGAAAAGACCTACTATGCTCAAATCTATATAAGCAGTGTCTCAGAGACCAAAAAGATGTCCAGGAATCCAGCATGTAACTAATGCTTAAGACACACATCGAGGACATCTCCTGCTCCAAAGTCTTTAGGGCCACCTAGAAGCTTTTCCCTCCCCCCATTGTCCTCTCCTAAAAGATGAGAGACACTAACTCAACAAGTTTCTCAGTTTACTGTGCTCCAAATACTTCACTGCAGTTTCTTAAAAAAAAAAAAAAAAAAAAAAAAAAAAAAAAAAAAAAAAAAAAAAAAAAACCAAACTCAAAATACAACTAAACCGTTTTAGGGTGTCGGGGCTCCTGTAGGACTTTTATTCAAGAGACTACTTGTAGTCCCAGCCAGAGTGAGAGTTCCAAAAGACAAGGAAGGGGACATCATCCTCTCCATTCCCCACCCTGCCACACACACTCCTTATCTCTATCCCCAAGGAGGTATGGTCCCTCTTGATGATCCTGTGTTTTGTTCTCCATGGCTCCCCAAGAAAGAATCCCTTTGATCTTAATTCAGCTGGAATAGTGGAGCTAATAAGACAAGTTCCTGTCTCTCATTTTCTCATGAACACCACACACAAGCTCCAGCAAGAGTCTGAGACACTGAGCCCTGGAAACCTAGGATTTAAAGCTAGATGACTGAGAAGGGCCGGCCTGGGAGGGCTGTGAGTCCATCAACTACAATTGGAAATGTCTAGCCTCAAAAATCAGAAGCACGGGGGAAGGCTCTGGTCTTGAGGACAAGGGAAATGAAAGAGATGAAGACAAGCAAGAAGGAAAAATGTTGATCAGTTTTCAGTCTCTGTGCCAAAACTGGGGGCAGAGTGGGCAGAGTGTCTGCCTCAGGCTCAGGACACCCCAACCTCCTCCCTCCCCATGCATCCTTCTGCAGGCAGCAGAATGGAAATGAAAAGGCACTTTAGGCAAAGCCAAGTTCCCATCCCACCTCCATTGCTTCCTGAGCTAGGTCTGGAAAAGCACATTCTCTGGACCTCAGTTTTGCCATCTACAAATGAGAATATCAGCACCTCAAAGTATTTCATGAAGGCCAGGCCAGGCAAGACAACGTGTAAAGACTTCAAGTACTTTCTGGCCTGTGGCAAATGTCTCATTAGAAATAAAAAATACAGAGGGACAGTGGTGGCACACACCTTTAATTCCAGCACTCAGGAGGCAGAGGCAGGTGAATCTCTGGGTTCGAGAACAGCCTGGACTACAGAGTTAGTTCCAGGACATTCAGGGCCATACAGAGAAATCCTGTCTCAAAAAAATAAATAAAAGAAAAGAAAAAATACATAGTTTCCCTCTAGTCCCAAACACTCCATCTTCTGTAGCCCCAGAGCTCTTTAGTCAATTGCTCCCTTAAACAAACAAACCAAAAAAAAAAAAAAAAAAAAAAAAAAAAAAAAAAAAGCCCAATGATGAGAAGCCCAGAGGTTTTAGAAACAGTCAGCTTATTCATTCATTCATTCATTTATTCATTCATTCATTCAATTCATTCAATTGTTCTTTGAGACCTCCATGTATCATGACAGGGAACAAAATCAAATGTCTACTGATATTCTAATCACAGACATAACTAATGGGTGACTGCAAGCATGGTTAAATGCTGTTTAACCTAATGACAACCGGATCTCACTCTTAAACTTGGGAAGTTGAGATGGCAGGGATAGCTTATCTTCTGAGTCCTGGTGCCTCTTGCTATGCTCGGGAGACACAGGAAAGGAACCTATGCCACCCCAGTGTGCTCTGCAAATTCCCAACAACTGGAACAGTATATACTGGCTAACTAAGATGTTTAAACCCCAATAACCATTAGCTTCTGCCTTAAGAATTAACAATGTACATCATGATTATCAGGGGCCACACAGAGGCCCTGCCACTTTGGGTGTTGTTCTTGATCGTAACCATAAGCCTTTTTGCTTATATATGTTTTGATGGTTCAAGTCACAACATCCTATCTCCCAGATTCCCTTCAGATAGGGACCCTCCAATCTATGAGCTCAAGTTGCCCCCCTCAGATTACATATGGGTTGAAACTTTTAATCCATGGATAAGTAGGGTATAAGTCCTCATCCACTATGGAAGAAACTTCAGAATACACAACTTCGACCTTCATCAACCCCTAATATTAAAGGAAAAATCTCAAGATGGGGGAGAAGAGGAAATATACAGAAAGACAAGGGAAACAGAGGAGAAGAGGCAGGAAGCCCTCACCCAGGAGCCTAGTTAAAGCCTCCCACCATCTGAGAATCCTAGCACAACTAACAACATCAGCTGTGGCAAAGGGTCAATGTTCCTCTCCTATACAGATGTTTTGTTGAAAAAGCAATGACCCAGCCCAGATGTTTATAACCTTTGGCAGGTCCTTTTCCTTTCCCCAGACATTACTTGAGAATCTCAAACAAGACTATTTTCTTTACAGTAAAGATAACCACATTTGGCAAATCCCTGTGGCCATATCAATTGCAGTACCATCAGGTGCCACCTCAGGAACACCCTATGTCTTATGTTTCTTAGCAACCCTTTGAAGACATTAGCTTTGAACCCCATAAAATACTACCTGTATTTTCTGTGGCAAAGGCAATGAAATGGGGACCTTCCAAGGGCTTCTCTTTTTTGTAACTTCCATGCTTAAAATTTCTGTAAAGACCAGCCCATCCAGGGTGGGGGTGGGGGTGATAACGGGAACCCTGATGAGAATGTCTTTTCCACAGGATGGGGAAGGAGACTCTTTAGACACCTGAAGAAACGAAGCATCCATCTGTGTGGTTATTTGGTGGGACCATTCTGCAAGGGACATGAACACAAGGGCCTTGGGTGACAGACAGCATGTTCTTACAAGGGCAGGAGATGCTGACTACTGCTGGCCTGGGTCCTAAGAAGGAACACCCTTCCCATGAAAGGTTCACAAAGAACAGATGTTGAGATTGACCTTCAAGATGGTGGTAGATTTGGACAGTGTGGCTAGAGGAGGCAAGTGACTCCTTGAATGTGGCTCTACCCCTAATGTTTTTAGAATATAGCTGATTCTAAAAACCTCTTCCTCTTGCTTAACTGAAAGAGGAAACAGAAGACCAATGCCACACTACCAGAACCTGCCCTGGAAGCTTAAACAGAAGCACTATTTAACTGGACTTGTCTTTTATTTTTTTCCTTTCTAACTCCCCAGGGAGACTGCTTCAGTATTCTCCCAAAGGCTTTGGTAGCACTATGTACAGAGTAGAAAATGGCTAGTTCTTACTGAGACTTGAAGCCATGTCTCCAACAAAACCACAGATTCCTTCCACTTTCCTTTTCCACCAGGTGCAGTCCTTCTCATAGTATCCCTCAGGCCCCTAAACAGAGGACCACTTGAGAACCACTTTGATACAGGTATGATTCACTTCATCAAAACCACCCACACTCAAGCACCACTCCTAGGGATTCTGTCCAAGCCTTGCCAATCTTCCTCAGAGTCTCTGAACATCCAAGCTGCCAGGCCACCAAGCACCCTCATGACTCAGAAGAGCACCACAAGTGATGGTTAATACAGTTTGTTAATCCCAAAGATGGGAGGGGATAGACCATTGACCCAAATCATCATATCAAAAGCTAATCATATCAAAAGTTAATTAAAGCAAGCCTTTTTATTCATGTACGTGGGCTGCCTCCCCTAAGGCAGGGCTCCAAAGGTCAGCATTGGATGTGAGGAAGACAAGGCTTTTCTAGCTCAGGGGTGGGGGGCTTCCAAACAGAGGATTTGGTGGCCAAAACAGGAGGGATTACAGGAGCAAAACAGTACTATAACAAGTTAGTCCTTCCTGAAACAAAGTCATAATTGCAAGATGAGTACAACAAAGTAGTCAGAGTCATAACCAGATAGTCATAGACATAACCAGGTAGAGTCAAACCAGGTAATCAGAGTCATAACCAGGTAGTTAAAGTCATAACCAGGTAGTCAGAGTCATAACCAGGTAATCAGAGTCATAACCAAGTAGTCAGAGTCAAATCTCATAGAGTCATAACCAGGTAGTCAGAGTCATAACCAGGTAGTCAGAGTCATAACCAGGTAGTCAGAGTCATAACCAGGTAGTCAGAGTCATAACCAGGTAGTCAGAGTCAAACCAGGTAGTCAGAGTCATAACCAGGTAGTCAGAGTCATAACCAGGTAGTCAGAGTCATAACCAGGTAGTCAGAGTCATAACAAGATAGAGTCATACCAGGTAGTCATAGTTGTGTTTGTCCTCCACGATGGATAAGAAGGATCAATATAGACATGGGCCTAAGACAGGCACAATCACCTAGCTACTCTATTCCCTAGACGGGATCATGGAAAACAAGTAGATTCTATCCAGCTCATCTTTAATAAACAAAAAGTGGGGATTGTACTCTTCCCCCAGCCTTGAGTAGGCTAAACAAACCTCCAATGGTTTTACAACCTAGCTGGAGTCAGCACCTGGTCTCGGCACATTTGCATTGGGAACTTTAAGGAGTTGACTGCTTGACCACCAGCTGAGCTTGCTTTGCAACTCAATCCAGCTAAAACAAAGGATGGGTCTGTGGTTTTTCCCTATATAAACACAGAGCTAAAGATTAAACTTTGAGCCTTGATCAGAAACCTTTGTCTGGGCTTCTTCATCTTCTCTTGTCTGCCTGTTCTTTTTCATGTCCAGCCTCCCTTTCAGGTACCCAGTTCATCCATGACTGCTGGACAGCTACACAAAGGTAGGGTTGTGAGATGGTTAGAAATAACTTTTGAAATAAAGACATAATTGCTATTCCTGGGACAAGCATTACAGAACCATTTGTAGTTAAGATTATAGGTGGGGCATATAGACCAATCTATGAGAAACTGAGGTTTTAATCAAACTCGGAATGAACCTAGTTTGTCTTTACTATGAAATAGCTTTTAAGCCTAAAACAGAGGCAGACTGGTTCTTCCTATTCTCCTAGCAAGTGATTATAAGTAATGCCAACTATCAGATCAGGAAAATCAGCCATTATTAGGAAGAATTAGCTAATTATTTTCATTTTATTCTCTCCTTTTCCCTCCATACCTTTTTCTCTCCACCTCCACCCTACCGTAACCCCTTCCAGTTTCAGGCCAGAGCTGGAGGAGACAAAGGCAGTCAACCTAAAGTTCCTTCTGCTTTGTGCAATGTCATAAACACCTAGACAAAGCCAAAAGGAACCCAGCCTGAGGCTCTTCCCCTTCACTTCTTGCTCCTTGAGGCTTGAGAAACAAACCAGGCTGCCTGCTCTAAAAGCAATAAATGAAGCTATTAGGCACTAAAGAGACAAAGAACGCGCCCTTTCCATCTCAGAGGGTTTGTTAGCCATCGGAAAGCAGAGGGGTAGCGAAGAGGAGTCTTCCTTGTTCTGTCCAAGACTTCTTTTCAACAGGACCTGGAGGGAGGCACAGTGGTTTCCCAGGTAGGCAAGATGAGGAAAGGCTTCCTAGGCAGAAGTCCAAAGATAAAAGATAAATAACCAAACTGCAAACCGAGCAGATTGGAAAGTGAGGGGCCAGAAGGCTGGTCAGGAAGGTGGCAACCCCCTGAGGATGGGGCTGCTGATGAGAACACAAGAAAAAAAGAAAGCCCAAGAAAGCCCTGAACAGAAAAGATTCCAGGTATGGGCTGTGCCCAGGGAGAGGCCTGGAGCCAAGTGTCTGGAACACAAGACATGAAAACGAGACCAAGGGTCTATGGCAAGATATTAGTGTGAGAACATGTAGTGGAATGAAAAATGAAGAGCAGCTAGCCGGTTAGTTCCCAGGAGCAGCAGCACTGGGCATCGCCTGTGCATGGCTGGAGTAGACATGTGGTTGTCAGGTGACCATAGATGAGGGCAATGAGGGAGGGAGGAGTAAGGTACCTTTGGCAAGCAACAAGCCTGGGGGGGGGGGGGGGGGTGGACAGAGGAGGCCAGATCCCAGAGGTTCAAGAAGAGAAGCTCTGGAGACCTGGTCGGTGGAAGCCTTGGTCACCCCAAATGGGGGATTTCATAAAGCATCTAAGGAGCCAGCAGCAGAAAAATCCCACAAAACTAATCCAAAAGACTCCCAAAGTGGCTATCGTCCCCCATCCCCACCCTTGCTGCTTCATCTCAGGAAAGTACAAACAGGAGAGAATGGCTCCCCTAAGGGCCAGGGGCCTTCTCCTGGGGACAGCACAGACACTCTCCCAGCCCAAGCACAGCAGGTGCAACACAGAGCTTATGGAAGCCAGCAGGAGGCTTCAGGCAGCCAGACTCAGATGCAGAAATAGTGCCTTGAGAATGAGGAAGTGTGTAACTGGTGACGTTAGAACTAAGCCTCTGGGTCACGTGGGGAAGTGTCAGCTATGTAGATGCTTTAAAAGCCAAAGCAAGTCAGGCTAAAGTGGCCTTTCTTAGCTCAGAGGGCTGAAATAGCATCCCCAAGGGATGCTGGACCTAAGGACTCTTGAGGTTGCCCTCATTGCCAGTACCATTCCTTCCTTTAAGATGGGTGTGCACGACATAAAGAGGAGACATCACCCTATTAACACCGCATGAAGTTTCCCACCCATCTTAGGTGGGGATGAGGACCCCTTCAACACAGATACCAGGTAAGTTGAGCCCTCTCCTAAACCACCTTTCTCCAAGTTTTGACCACAAGTTAAGCCCAAGAATCCAAGCACTGCCTGATTCTCACAGCTCCAGTTAGTTACCAAGCATCTAAAACCTCAGCTGGCAAGGACCTTCCTCTTCTGCGTAACAGGAGTGTCTCTATCTTTCCTATGAAGAAGCATGCTCAGAGACGTGAAATGACCGTCCAGTGATACATCACAGCCCTCAGCATCCCATCTCTGACATGACCAGTTCTCCAATTAATAGATACCGTCGTTGGGCTTTGCCTAGCTCAGTGACCCAAAACTCTATTCTGGGTGAAATATAGTCTGTTTCAAATTGACTAGAATTTTGCCCAACCAAAAAAAGAAGAAAAAAAGAGCTGCTCTTGGGTGGCTACCAGATGCCAAAAGATTGTCCATGCTTTCCAGTATGTTTCATTATCCATGCTTTCCAGTATGTTTCATTGTCCATGCTTTCCAGTATGTTTCACTCTATTCTAGATCTTTCCACTGCCTCTGCCTCACTTTGGAAGATATCCCATTGTGAAACCAAGTCTTTGCTCCCATGTCACATCCAGAGTAGTCTACCAACTGGACCTAAAAGATTCTGAGAACCCCCTTTTCTTCTTCCTCTGCCAACACTGCTGGCCACATCTCTGGCTACAAAGGAAGGAAGGTTGCCTGGCCCTTTCCAGTCTCTCCCTGCCCAAGGAGAGAGCTACACAGCCTATGCTGGCAGGCCGTTAGTCTCCTCTTATCCTGGGGTACCCAGTTTATTCTCCTGACAATTATTTTCTCTCAAGAGTTAACTCTATCACCCTGGCAGTGGAGAAAAGACCATGATTCAAGTGGCAAGAATTAGACTGAAGTTAGAAACGTAAATCATCACCTTTAACCCCAAAAGAAATCTGTAGGGAGACTGTCCTACGAACCTCCTCAAGCCTCTGTTCTCAGGACTCCAGTTTGCCGAGACTAGTTGAGCCCTCCATCTCTCTCTGAGATCCTTCTTTTTATTAACTCATACACAACTACTTGTCTTCTGGTTTGTTGAAGCAGTAAGTCAGACAACACTTGCCACAGTAATGCCTGTCAAAGTGGCTAGCCATGAAAACTCCAGCACCACATTCATCAGAAGGACACTCTCGATGAAGTCGGCTAGTTTTGCCATTTTCATCCGTCTTATAGTATTTCAGCACAGCCAACTTAACCTTCTTCCTCTTATGCTCATTCTTCTTGGGAGTGGTGTAAGAGTTCTTCTTCCTTTTCCTACCACCACGAAGTCTCAACACAAGATGAAGGTTGGACTCCTTTTGAATGTTGTAGTCAGAGAAAGTATGGCCATCTTCCAGCTGCTTACCAGCAAAGATCAGCCTCTGCTGGTCAGGAGGAATTCGTTCCTTATCCTGGATCTTGGCCTTTACATTTTCTATAATGTCCAAGGGTTCAGCCTCAAGCATGATGCTCTTCCCTGTAAGGGTCTTCACAAAAATCTGCATCATGGCAGCAGCTCCACTTGTATTCAAAAAAAGATGGAATAGACTCGATGACATGGGTGAGAGCGATGCATGGGGCCACTAGCCAGAGCCTGGCCAAAGAGCACACACTCGAACCTTCTCATAAAACAACTGAAATGAATGCTCCGAGTAGCCAGGATTCCCTTGAAGAATGAACTACAGCTAGGTAACCAAACAGAACTCCTACTTCACCCCTAAATGCTTTGCATCTATTGATCAGGCCCTCTCCCTCAGGCCCACAGAGCCTCAAATTCTTTGTCTATCCACTGACAATCATCTCAGCCCCAATTTTTAGATTATTCTCTAGGTCCACTAAGAGATCAGATATTTGATATCAAGAGAAAACTGGAGGAGGAAAAAAATAAGTGTATAAAAATCTGTGAGCTTGCACCAGGTCATGGGGCACTCTCCAGTCCTGCCAGGTCGTAATTCAACCTGGACCATTAAACATTAGTTGTGCCTTCAGGAAGATGTGCAGGGGGTTAGGGCACTAGATCCAGACTGCATGCTTAGATAGTGGAGCGGCTACGTGCAAACAGAGCCAGCTCATTCCCTTGTGCTACTACAATAACGAGTGGCAGGGCTCAAAAGAAAATGGGCACTGAGGGTAACGATTAATAGCCCTAGCTGGGTCTCTTAGTTATACAACTTCTTTGAGCCTCTATTTCCTCATGTGTAAAATGGGGACAGAACCTCTAATTCATAGTAGGGTCGCAGATTTGTAAGGGCTATGTTTCTTTTGGAAAACTCCTGGTAACTGTTCTCATTAGTAAAAAATAATAATTCCCCCTTATGCCACCACTTTATCCCTGAAGCTAAGGAGGCAGCACACAATGCTTCTTAATGAGAAACGCACCATCCACCTTACAAGAGGCAGCAGTGGGCCCTCAGCAAGCTCACTGAGCATGAAATTGAGAGAGAACAGATATGTGTCTACTTGCACGCTAATGAGGCTCTCAGTAGGGGGGAAAAGGATGTCTGTGGTGTTCTGTGCTGGTGATGGGGAGGCCAGGTAAGAGGAGGAGGCAGGGATAGGAGCAGCATCAGGCAAGCTGATACCCTACCTTAAAAGCCAACATCTTCTGCCTAGTGGTGACGCAGACTTTAGCGAGCAAAAAAAATAGGCCTCTGAGCCTATGGGACCCACCTTTCCAGCCCAAGACCAAAGGCACAGTAACTCAGATATTGTCCTTTTTCAAAAGAGCAATATCACAGCCACAAATTCCAGGCTTAGGATATTGAGGCCTGATTGCATTAAACCCCTAAAGAGAGCCCCCACGACCTGTGGTGTCTTCATCTCCCCTCCTCACCCCTTTCAATAGGATAGCTAGGAAGTAATAGATAAAGAATACACCAGAAGTGGCTTTCTGGGGGAAACATCACAGTGGAAGAAAGTAGAAGGGAGGGATGAAAAGTATTTCCGTTGACCAGAAGAAACTGGGCAGAATAGAGCAGGTGTCCGAGTGGGTAAATCTCTGCTTGGAAGTGCATGGGAGACAGAATCCAAACACCTCTGGAGCCCAGGAGCTTCCGTCATGATAGGCAGTAGGATCTTTGAGCCTGTAGAATTCCCTGCCCCCCCCCCCCAAAAAAAAACATCTCAGAAGGCACAAGCATCTTATTGTCTTTTAGGTGAACATGACAGGGCTTCAAATCACTGCCTACCTTCTCCACCAACTGTCTATAAACAGTTTACCCTTGTATTTTGATACCTTGGCCTCTGAGATGTTAATTTATGTTACAGGCTCTCCCTGGTGTTCCAGCCTTTCCATTTTATCTATGAATTTTCCACTTCTTGCTTGAATAAGACAAAGCCTTGAGAGTTGCATGGGCAGACACACATGACCTGTTTGTATTTAAAGCATAAATGCCCATGTTGGACAGTTCAGTGCTGTTATCAAGAACCCGAAACTTTTCATCAGTTTACCCTGAATTTCAGTTTGAAATCAGAGGTCAGAGACAATCACCACCAACTCTTCTATGAATCTCTCTCTCTCTCTCTCTCTCTCTCTCTCTCTCTCTCTCTCTCTCTCTCTCTCCCCTCCCACCCCCATTGACATTGCTGTGTTTAACCAGAGTGGCATGAGTCCAAAGAACCAGCCCAGCAAACACAGAGAGCCATCATGAAAGGAGCAGCTGTCCGAGAGTGGAGAAGCTGCTTGAGGTTAGCAGATGACTGAGAGAGAACAGCATGAAGAGGTAATCAGGGTTGTCATCTGAAGAGGCAGGTCTGGACCTTGAGCCAGCAGAGTTCGAGCAAGCAACAAGAAAGCTGTAAGCAACTCTTCCTCCCAAGCACCCACACCAGCAACTGTGCAAGCCATGGAGATAGTACACTCAGAACTCTTTCAAGAGTGTTAGAGCCAAAACCACCTTGAAAGAGAGGAGGTTCCCTGCTGAACAGATGAAGATGCTGAATGGAAAGCTCAATGCCATCTGCACCATGTGGATGAGACCAAGGAAAATATGCCTGCACTGAAGCTTTCAGCGACTGTTGGCACCAAGAGCCCTCAAGCCAGCACCCACGACACCTAGTCAAAGCTTCCCAAGCCTCTGCCATCCACTCCATCTGCAGAACCTAATGGCCACACTGATTTCTGTACCCAGTTTGGAGTTAAAAGAAGGCCAGTCACTAAGGTTTTGACCCATGTCAGCCAAACCATACAACTCATCTCAAAGAGTCCTCTCTCTCTCTCTCTCTCTCTCTCTCTCTCTCTCTCTCTCTCTCTCTCTCTGTCTGATCTCCTTCTTCCAGATGTTGAGTGCCCCCTGTTGAAATGTTCAAGTCCAGAGACAAAGCCTTAATTTATCCTTAAACCCCCATGTTTTCAGAGCTGCTCCATTCCTTCCTCCCCACCCACCGCCACCCCCAAACCAGAAAGGGCAGTAAGAGTATGACTAGAGAGAGCAGCTGAAGTTCCTCTAGATTAGACTTAGGCCTTGCTGCCGAGGAGCTAGCTCCCAGTCTACAAGAAAGCAAAGTCAAGGAACGACTCAGTGGACAGTCTGTCTTCCATGCCAGCCAAGCTTCTCCTTGTCTTGCTGCCTAGACACCACCCCTCTTATTGATACAGAGCTGAGCCACAGGGCCTCTCAACTCCAAAATGCTTCCTTGCCCAAATTGTCTTCCAATTTCTTGCCCTCACCACCCCAAATCTAATGAAACTGTGTCTCCTGGATCATTTTTGGCATTTGCTGAACTTTCTAGCAACTTTTGCCTTGAAAAGTAACACAGTTGTTTATTGTCTTTGCTTTCTTGCAGACTGTGAGCGAGCTTCCCTGAGTGCATGCAGGACTTACGTCTAATCTATAAGAGTTTCATTTGCACTCTTCAGACTCAAATATTTTTGTGTTTTCTTTTTCATATGGTGCTGGGGTGGGGGTGGGAGGGTATACCCAGAGCCTCACATACTCTAGGCAAGAACTCTATTACTGAGACATATAACGCTAGCCCCTAAGAGTCAGTCTTATGTCCCTTCCTATATCCAAGCACCACCTAAAAAGGGACCTTTCCCTAGATATCTGAAGCAGCTGAAAGAGGACCTGCCTCAGTGAACATTCAGAATGCTTTCAGTGTCTACGCATTTGCTGGCCAATTGGTACAGGCGATGTTGCCAGATATGCAAATACAAGGCAGATTTTCACTTAAGCCTGGGTTCTTTGCTTGAGGCAAACAGATGTGAAGCCACAGCTTAACACCTACAGGATGCTTTCTAAAGAAACAGAACTTCAACTCTCCAGTGGAGATGGAAGTTCTTCACAATCTTTTCTTGAAAATAGCTTGCCATGTCAGGGGCACACAAGGACAGAAGAACATAGTATGTGAGTTGAGTCCCCAAAACTGATGGGCATACGTATGTTCTCAAAGGAACTCTCAGAGGTGTCTGGCCCAAAGTGAGGCAGAAATCACCTCTAATGGAAGAATCGAGCTCTGGAGCCATCCTCAAGAGCAAAGAATAGCACCCATTGCCTAGTGCGCACACTTGATCAGTAGCACTCACTGTCCACATCTGTTAAGGCCTGTGCTCCTTATGTTAATGTCAATGACACGGATTCAAAGGTTTGTTTTGTGTGTTATTCACCTATCAAGCCAGACTCAGATGCAATTGTGAAAGCTGCTTAATCTCTTGCTTTTAGGCAGCACCATTTAGGCTATGATGTGGTAAATATGAGTATCATTAGAAACATTGTAATCAGAGGTAAAAGTCTAAGGGAGCGTTTCACACTTAGCATGTTCCAGTTCTTGAGTGTGAGTTTGACATGGCTAGTCTCTCTTCATTAATAAAATGTGAGCTAATACCGATAGAGAATTAGATGTGATGGTCCCTCTGACACTTCACTGAGAAGAACCAGGACATTCCGTTACCATAAGCTCTGAAAGGAGACAAGAAGACCTCTTTCAAGGCATTCTTTCTATCTTTGTTTCCAATACATTTGGCATTCAATTGGCAAATTTAATGCATCCGTCAAGCAATTGATTGAGCACTTACTGTGTACAGCACATACTAGATGCCCGGATACCATGAGTATATGAAAGTCAGTGTATGTGCTTTCTTGGAGCCTACGCTCTGTCAGAGAAGAGGGACAGTTGTCAGGAAATATTAAGATGGCCCAGATTTGGGCAGCCTTGGAACTCTGGCACTGTGGAAGAATTTGTTTGTTTGCCTTTCTAAAACAGCAACATTTAAACCAAGGTCTTAATGTTGAAAAGGATTCTGTCCAAAGGCCAGAGAAAAGAACATTCCAGAAAGAAGAAAATAGCTAGGCAAAGTTATTCCCTAAGGGAACAATGATTTGGGTGTGTTGGAAGGCTGGGGGCAAGAAAGTAGGCAGATAGTGAAGGCAAAGAGATAGGCTGGAATGCACTAACCATCCTTTAGGTGTGACAAGGAACTTGGATTTTATTCCAAGCCCAGGGTGTCACCCGGAAATGCTTTGAAGGCAAGAACCCAAACAAATTGGATTTACATTTTTAAAAGATGGCTCTGCTGGTTGTGTAGGGCAAACATAAAGCTGTTGAGGGATACATTTAAGCTGCCTGTGATGGTGTGACCTTGTCTGAGGATGTTGACCGCTAATGAAGAGGAGATGGGTGGAGAATGTATTCAGAGGGCAACACTAGCAAGGCTGGAAGGTGGATTCAATGTGGGGGTGTAAAGAAAGTCAAACCAGAAGGGACCCAAGTCAAGGGCTGTTCAGGTTCAGATAGTGAACAAATGGCGGTCCAGTTATAAAGTGGGGAAGAGTGGAGTAGAAACAACTTAAAGAGGAGGCAGGAAGAACACCCCAAGGACTGTGTTTTACAGCAGAGAGCCTGTGAAATGCCTGTCATAGATAGGAAAGCCAGTGCTCAGCCTAGACCTCACAGAGATCTGAGGCTGAAGAAACTAAACTGAAGCTGGGCAGTGGTGGCTCATGCCTTTAATCCCAGCACTTGCGAGGCAGAGGCAGGTGGATTTCTGAACCTAGTCTATTGAATGAGTTCCAGGACAGCCAGGGCTACACAGAGAAACCCTGTCTCGAAAACCAAAAAGAAAAAGATACCAAGCTGAACTGAATGGGAGAAGATCCTTAACACATGGCTCTGAGTTCATATGTCTAAGAGTAGAAGAGGGTGGAGATGCAAAGTAAAAAGCCCTAGCACCCAGCTTATCCTGTAGAGGTCACCAAGACATGACACATGGGATATAATACACAGCACTTAGCCTTGCCATCTCCTCAGCTTCATGAACATCCTGTTCTACACAACAACAACAACTGAAGGCTCAGGGCTATATCATGGTCATTGGGACACCCGTAGACAGCCCTGACCCTCTAAGCATGTACAGCTAAGGGAACTAAGACGTGACTCCCAGAAAAATGGAACACTTGAAATTCAGCTCCACTTCTCAGCCGTGCAGACATCCATTCACTCATGGCAACACCGCAGAAGAGTGGAACAAACCGCTTCAATGATAAAAGCTAAAGATACCAGGGAAAATGTATAAAACTGGTAGTGGTCTATGTGAAGATCAACAGATCTTTATTGTACATGGGCTGCATGAGATCCAGCCTGCCTACCGGCTTATTGAATGTGTATCCTAATCAACCTCTGAGAGTCTCCAAGTCTTCCAAGGAATTCTATCATTTGTCCAGTGACATTTAACAGCCCCATGTAAACCACCCTGAATGCTGAGAGGTAAGAGAGGAGGAGGATGTAATGAATCACATATGATATTACACACTGGTGTCCCTCAACACAAGGGCTCAGTCAACAAGTAGATGAACATCTTGTGGTAACAGCCATGTGAAAGGAGATACTCTGAGGCTCACTGGGACTGAATGAAGATAAGCATGGCTGAGTTATCTTCATAGTAATGACAGGGAAGAGGGAACAGTGTCACGTGGGTGTATTTCTAATACCATTTAAAGAGCATTACTCATCCTTTTTTCTGCCTTTCTCCCAGTCCCCCACTCCTAAGCCTTGCAGAAACCACACCATCCTCACACCAGGAGACCAAAAGACCTATAGAAAACACCCAACCTTATACATCAACTCTGCCACTTGGCAAGGAGGTGTCCGCTAAAAACAAACATGGTGTGCACATCTAGAGATGTTCTGAACTCCAATTCTGAAAGTAGTGTCTCACCAAGATAGAAGTGAGAAAATCATTCTCGGACTACAAACAAGGGAAGCGAGAAGCAGGTATGGGTGGCAGCCTCCTTCCTGCTGCCATAATGAATATATTTGCCAGAGAAAAGCAATAGTTAATGGAGAGCTAGGGAAGAGTTGGGGGACTGGAGATTTACTGCATCACGGAACAGAAGAACAGGAAAGAATGGAGAGGAAGGAAGACAATTATATTTAGGAACATGCTTTTACCAGGAAAGGTTTATTTTTTTTTCTAAGAGATTGCTTTTGTCTCAAGGCTTTCTATATTTCTACCCCTCTCTCTGATTTCTACCTGGTAGCCTTAGTCTTTCAAATCTTTGGCCTCGCAGCTGTTGTCTTGGGAGGAAGGAGCAGCCACCTAAAAGGAATTCCTGCTTTAGGGGAGCAGAGATGGGGAAACAAAACTATTAAGACCATCTTCCTGCTTCAAAGTAGAAGGAGAAGCCAGGGGGGAAAATCTAGGAAGGGACATGGTCTAGTGTCCTCAAAGAGGAACTAGTCCCTGCTCTCCAGGAACACACTAGGAAAGATCTCTTTCCTCCCCTCCCACCTCTCCCCCTCCCTCTCTTTTCCCTTCCTCTCTATTTCATTTCCCACCCCGACCCCCAACCCCAAAGCAGGAATCATAAGCCAGTTCCTGATCCTATGCCATGTGTCTGATGAGACAAATGCTTCTTAGGGCCTAGACCTGACCACCCCTGAGGCCTGGGCAGAAGCAGGAACTACAAGAATGACTGAAGATGGAGTTGAAAAGTAAACTCCCTAGTGCTGCCTCTGCTTAGATGACCCAGTAAGGAACATTATGATGAAAGAAGACTCCCACTGGTCTTTACAAACCAACTACACGCTCCATTACAATGCTTCATTGCTTTCACAGAGCATCTAACAAGCTAGTAGAGTGAGCCTTTCTTATCTTTTTCTAGGAACCTTAGAGGGAAAATGAATAAGTGTTAAAAGATTCCAGCAGACAATAGACTTCTCTTTTCTCCCCACTCTAGTATTATTGCCCCTCCATCTTTACCGTAAGTTCTACCAGTGAGTCCTGTTCCACATTAACCCTAAGCCATGACATCCCAAGAGCACACCAGCAACACTGGTTTGTCCATTTCCTCAAGGATGAAGTTCCAGTTTACCTAGTTCCTCGGGAGCTGATCTTACAGCTCATTGGCAACTTAATTCCTTTTCATTTGGCAATTGGTTCAGCCTCAGCCACCTCACAGGGTGCATTCCTCTTGGCCAAACAATTTGATGAAGACAACAGAATACAATATTGCTCGGTAAACACAGAATCAGAAAAGAGAAAATAGTGGCTTTCCCAGGAGGTTTTACCAAGAAAAAGACAACAGGTGGTGTTGAGACATCTGTCCAGGTGGTTATCCCATCACAGGGTCATCCCACACTCAAGTCACCTGTTTTGATTGGATGACTAAGAACCAGAAGCCCCAGGCAAATTTTGTTGATGTGATAGGCCTCATAACACTCATGTCCAACGGGCATGTGTTCAGGGTAACCTGACAATAGATGAACCGTGGCTGTGTGATTCACCCTGGCCCTATTCCGTCAGGCTCCATGTCATTCAGTCCTGTTTAAATGGTGGGAAATGGGACATAAAGGTAGTGCCCTTCTCTGTATGCTAATAGCAGAAAATAGAGAACTACAGTTCATATCGCCTGGTCAGAATCATGACTCAGAACACATCTGAGTAGACTGATGCAGTAGGCTTTGCTGAGATTTACTAAGGAAACTCCCATCCATCCTGTTCTTAGATCACTTTCCCTGAGTAGGAAGTGGACAGCCTTGCTCCATAACAGGGCAGATTCCTAGAGACAGAAAAATACCAGATGACTGAGATTTTCTGTCTCCTGCTTCCTAGGACTGTGTTAACTAAATTATGATATCCAGGAAATGAGTGATTGAATTCTACATACTGTCAGGGACATTGATGACTTCTTGCAAGCCCAAAGAAAGGCAAGCAGGGGTAGGAGGGTTCCCAGGCAGTAGGAAAGGGTGGGGGGGGGGGTAGCTGGAGGAGCCAGTGAGAGGTACAGTAATTACAGGAACTGCCAACTGACTTTGTGAAGGGGATATTTTTTTATTTTGGATTTCAATGGGGTACTGAAGACTGAACTAGAACCCCAAAAGACTAGTTATAAGGAAGCTAGGCTTTAGTTCAGGAGAGGGCAACAAGAATATGAAGAAGTTTCAATGACAAATCCCCTGCCTTCAATGATCTGCTGCTCCCTGCCAAGAGGCAGTATGAAAATCCCCCTAGACAGATAGCTCAGAGACCAGCCAGGCAGTTTCTTACCAATTCTAAGAACTGTCCAGCACAACTGGACCAAGTCAGCTTTGCTGGGGCCGTGGAGGTGGCGTCTGCTGTGGTTCGGGAAACAGGAACTCCCGCCTGAGCCATGGGCATTGTTCCCAACAGTCATTTCCGTAATGACAGATTTTGAAGGGTGAAGTCATGCTCAAGTGTGAGCTGATTACCTCTTCATTCTGTCCTCTATTTCTAGAACTGAAGCCTCACTTCTGCACCCCAGTGTACACAACCCCCATGGGTAGACATCAAACAGATGCCACCCTGGATCTCTTGCATGTTGCCAGCAGACCTGAGGCCAGGCTTGCCCACTAACTTTAAAGCAATTTGACAAAACACCTTGCCATCAGCACCTGGTGTGTTAGACTTTACATAATTTCCTGCATATCAGGGCACTGGGGTAGGGGGCAAACACATAAACCCTGACCCCAAAGAGCTCCCAGTTTAGCAGAGAAGTCACCACATCAGTACACCACTCAGAGTGTGTGAGCAAGAAATTACAATACAACGTGCTGCTGGGGTATAGAGGAGACAGGTCCTATCTGAACTTCCTTCCTGCTAGAAAGATATGAGAGTCTCAAAGTGGACATGAGGCTGAGGCACGTGAGCTGGGTTTTGAAGGATGAGTAGAATTTAGTCACTTGTTAAATGAGAGAAAGGGAGACATGTAGAAGGCGTATATGGTATTTTTTTTTTAAACCAACAATAGGCATTTGACTCTAGGGCATGGGCAGGAACCTAGGACTTATTAGTCTAGCATAACCAGAATGCTGGTGGCCACTCCTAACATCTCTCCCACCCACCAGGTGACAAGGTAGGAGCTCCGGCTGTTGTCAAAGCAGTTGAGGCAAGGCAGCAAGATGGAAGGAGTCCCTTGGGCCCCAATATGAAATCTGAAACTGCTGTATGTTCTGAGATCTAGGACTGCTTCCAATTTTGACAGTCTGACTCACAAGAATCACTTTTTGAGGGTCTATCCTTTTCTATTTTGGCCCAGTGAAAACGTTTTGCTTGTGAAATGGAAGCAATTGGACATCACATTTAGACATGTAACACTCAAGCCTAAAAGACGAAAAAAAAAGTTGGTCTCCCAAAATTTGAAGAGCAGACTTCAACGGTTTTTGAGGAGAGCAGAACTTTGAAGGACCTCTAACACTCTAAGCTTCAAAGAATGGGAAACCTCATTGTACACTGACTGCTCTCCGGAGGTCAGATCAAGAACTTACTGGTCAGCTCCCCATTCTCCAGCTGTCGTGGAGGCTATGTCACAACCATGAGTTAGTCATTCCTCTGGCGGGTGCACAGTAACTGCAAAGGTCGGGTTGTGGATAGAGGGGTGACATGTGTGCATGCACACACACACACACATACAAACACATAGTATGTGACATATCTGCTCTTTGAGAAATGATCAATCAAGAAGAGATTCTGCAATTGTTGAATCTCACTGGAACTCACAAGCACCCCTGGCTTGTATTTGGGTCAGAACTCTTCCACAGTTGCACTGAAATTCTGATCTCCTCCTAGACAGAGGCCATCCTCCTTGAGACCCCACAGCTCCCACATCACGTGGAGATTCATCTTCTCCCTTTCCCTCTTCCTCCTCCTCCTCTTCCTCCTCTTCTTCCTCCTCCTCCTCATCCTCTTCCTCCTTCTCCTCCTTCTCTTTCTCCTCTTCCTCCTCCTCCTCCTCTTCCTCCATCTCCTCCCAAGTTCTGGGAATGGTGATCTCTGACCATGCTGTATGTTGGCAGGGAGAGATGGGGACTCTTCCTTGCCAGATCCACAACTCACAGGAAAGACTTAAGAACTTTCTGAGGAAGAAGTATGCATGGGTTCTGAGACATCACAGCCATTATCCTAGGCTGCCTTGGTCTTTCAGTGCTTGTCACCTGTCTCTCTTCCACCTTGTTTTACCTGGTCCCCTTTCCACATCCACCCTACCCCTGCTCTGTAAAGTGCTCATCCTGCTCCTCTCTGTGGACCATCTCCTACTCAACACTCTCCATTTATGGTTCTTCTTTCCCCTATCTAAGCCATCTCTGTGTATTTACCCACATGGAAATTCAACAAATAATTTCGTTCTATACAATGAATCCCTATTTATTGAGTTTTTACTATGTGCTAGCTGCCAGAGTCTGCTCCATGCAGTCAGGGAAGAAACTGCCTCCCACCTAGCCCTGACTCACGAAGTTCTCTTCACCTTCTAGCCCTCTTTGTGCACACAGGCCTGAGACCCAGAGGTACGGAGCAGGTGTACTTGGAAAGGGCTGCGGTGTACAGCTCCCTTTTCTGTGTCACATTTTTTTCCTATGTCACTTTTGCTTCAGAAGAAGCTCCTTGAAGAGGTGGCTGGATAGAATAGAAACTCATCAACAGGGTCAGCCTTCGTTTGTCTCCTTTAGCTCATCCAATTTTGTTCCCCATCAGGGAGAAATGATGAAAAAAATATGAATAAAGAAAACAGGCAGTGGGGGAAGGGCACCCTCAAGCACCAGTCCTAACTCGGGCTTTAGAGGAAGCAAACATGAGCTCCACCTTGGCCACCAGACATTTCCCATGCAGGCCCTACTTCTCCTCTTCATTTCCAAAGAGGCCAGCCCCGGTGCCTAAAAACTGTGTAGGCAATCTCCAGAGGAATGACTCTGCCCCACCAGTCACCCAGCCTTCTAAAACACCTTTCTCATGACCTCCCGTAACTAACCCAACACACCCTAAAAAGCATTTTTTTAGCACCCTACACCTTGCATTTTTGCCTGCCAGAGATTAAGACTAGCCATTCTTCTTGCAACCACCCTCTGGCAGAGTTCTTGTCCTCTACTAGTGTATATTGAGTCAAACTTAAGTAAAATCAGAAGATCCATACCCTAAAGTTCTTTGCCCTCGAGAAAAAGCACCCCCCCCCCCGTCTTTTGCTACCACTTTGCCTTTATTTTGTCAAATCCCCGGTCCTTTTCACATGAGCCATCTGGAGAGCTAGCTACAAAGAGAAAAGAAGATCTGGGTGGCATCAATGAGGAGGAGCTTGAAAAGGAGGACTGGTCATTCTGACCTCCTCCAAGAGTGGAGAGCCAGAACATACTGTATTCTGCCCACTGCTGCCTCAACCCCTTGTGGTTAGGGTTCCTTTTTCACCAGCTATGGCATGATTTCCAACTATCTAGATCTATATTCAGGGTCCAGTGAAGATGCCACATATAAAGAATGAGTTTTAAGTGGTGCAGAGGGACAGAACGGTCTCTCGGGCTCCCACTTCCTGCCATTTGACTTCCTGTCCTCGACTCACACTTGTGCCTGTCCTGGTATTTAAGTGGATCTGACTGTTTCCTGTCTTCCTAGTCTTCATTGGCCCCTGATCTCAGCTGTGGTGCTCTCACCCCAGCCCTCTCTCTGCCTTTTGTGGCCCTTTTCTCTCCTGGATCACCCAGCATGGAACAATGTTCCTCTGCTATGTGGCCCACCAAGAAGAGAAGAAGGCATCTGGCAGGAAATCTCTCTCTTCGTACCCCACTGAGCTCTCCACATTTCCTAAGTGGATCAGAAACTAGGAATAAGGTACCCAACTGAGCTCAGGCCTGCTTCTGTGCAGGTCAGGACTCTGCAAGCTCAGGAGGGTTATCTGACATGCATAGTATCAATATGTTTTCTCTATGGAATGCTCTAAGTACTGGGGTTTACCCATACTGTGTCTAATGGCACACAAGAGCACTGTAGAGAAAAAGATGTCACCTTTTCTTAAATGCCCTATTCCTCTCTCTAGGAACCTCTCTCTCACACTTGCTGTCTCTTCCTTCGGATGTGTCTCAACACCTCCTCTACCTGCCTGCCCCAGGAGTTCTTTGAGAACCCAGGAAATGGAAATGGCACTGGGAATTCTGAAGAGCCCAATGGTGGCCCTGCCAGGCTCTACAGATTGTCAATAAGACAATCCCTGGTACTTCCTACCATTGCATTGACCTACCCACTGGGTGCCTCCCTGCCCATTGGCCACAGGGAGAATACATATACCACTCAGAGCTGTGCCAGAAAGTGTCCTGGCCTGCCTTTGTACAAGGATCCTTCAACCACTCTCCTGACCAGCTCAAGAGGCCTGCTGGATCCTGATCCAGCAGCAAAACACCTGTTTTTAGACCCCAGCCCACTCTGCTCCAGCAAAGCTTCCATCTGCAATTCCAGATGCAATATTGTTTTTATTTTCTATTCCTCCTCTACAAAGCATCCTTTTCTTCATCATTATCATCATTCCTTCACCCAATTGTCAGAGGGACAGTAGGGAAGGGGGAGAATGCTGAGAACTCTGGAGAACTAGGAAAAGCCAGGAATGAAAAGCAGGAAGAGCTCTGGCCTTCCCAGGAATCCAGCAAGCAGACAGCAGATTTTCTCACTCACCCTAAGAAGATAAGGGTATGAGGAACTTAGTGCACTGCTTTAGAAAATAACTCCAACCCACCTCTTCCACTCTCACCCCACCAACTCTCACTGGCTCCAGGAGAAACCTCCTTGGCCTGCCAATCACCCCTGTACTGCAACAGTGGACCCTGCTGTGAGCCCAGAGCCCCAACCAACCCCACCATTCCTGCCACCAGCTTGGCACAAACAAGATACTTTAGGAGATAGGTACATCCTTTTCCAGCCTTCCTCTTCTTTACTCTCTTTGAAACACATCACCCAACTGACTTAGGGCCCTCTGTGTGTCTCTGAAGTCTCCCTCAGGCTGACTGAATGCTCCCCCCCACCCCAACACATCCCCAAACAGCTCACCCTAGAGTCACACAGAACTTGAGCTCTACCACACACAGTCTTCACCTACTTCAGTAATAAAACCCAGAAGCCAAGGCCCATGTGCTGCAAGGCTGACAAGGGTCCCCGGAGACACCCCACCCACCACAGACCTCTAAGCCCTGAGCTTTCTTCACCCTGCCGCTCTTTCTCCTGGCCTACCTACCTATCATTTCAGCCAGGCCTAAGTTCATTCTCTGCCTAAACAACAGTCGTTTTTAGGTTGACGTCGGAGAAAGCACACAGACTTTGCACTTTGGGCTCTATAAAGAAATGAACCTATTCCATACCAAACTTGTCTCACAATATTCAACATTAATTTTGGAAAACTGTGAAGACTGGATTCTGTAACCATGAAGACAGGGATCGAGGAGGGGAAGGCTCTTAGAACCTTTCAAAAAAATGTCCAATAAGCCTTGGGCAGGACTCTGTTGCTGACAGCGACCTCGCTGTTCTGCAGCTTAGTGCCTCTCCATAGTCCTAAATGGCAGGCATACAGGTGAGGGCTAGCACAGCCATGGCTCAAGGTCCCTCAGTCAACCCAGTGAAGAGGCCTATGGTAGAGCATGTATGGCCAAGATAGAAGTCTGTCCAAAGGACAGAGAAATCAGGAGGTGAGGTGGACAGAGAGGAGGAACTTAACAGTTTGGGGTATATTGCCTCTTTCCTTCCCTTACCAAGAGGGAGGAAGTGAAGGAGGTGAAGGAGGAATCCATTTAGCACAAAACCAGAATGGTCCCAGCACATTGCTGACAGGGCAAAAACTGCCAGTGAAATAAAAACCTGACTTGCGTACGCTCATGACTTGCACATGTTCTTTAAAAAAAAAAAACTTTCATTTTTTATAAAGGTGATATTTGAGTAACTCTCGCTTTGTCCTGAGCTGCTGTGCTTAAACGGAAACGCACTCTTATCCCATGGCAGCTATGAATGCTAGCTAGCACACAGCTTTGCATCATCCCCTGTGGGGCTTCTCCAAGTCTCACAAGAAGAGGGTTTTGCAAGAGGAACACTGAGCCAGGAAAGGGCCAAGCGCCTGTGCCATCTGAGAATGGGGAGTCTGAGTCGTACTTATGACAATGTCATTCATTCCCTGAAAATAAGAAAACAATTTACCCAAAACATCACTCCTGAATCTTAAATAGCACCAAGGTGTCAATTACTCCTGGAGGAAAAAAAAATGATCAGGGGTGTTCTTAGATGGAGAGGAGACCAGAAGTCTCAACTCTTCTATACAGTTCCCGGAGGAGCCAAGCCACACAGGCAGCTCCTCAGCTTTGCCTGTGTCAGTACCACAATTCTCTCCTCACCTCCCCTCTCTCAACCAGACCATTTCAAACTGAAGCGGTTAACTCCCTCCTGCCTCCACAGAGGCAAGGTCACAATTTCAAGAATCTGTCCTTCCACCTTTGAGTTTGACTCGACATTCATTGCTCAATAGTGGCCCATGTGGAAAAGAAGTGGGCAACTCTTAGGGCCTGTCTCCCAAGAGTGCCCTGCCTTGTCTAGGAGCTAGTGCTCTGTCTGAGTTGCTTTGGCTCTTCCTCAGCTGAGCAAAATCAGGAAGTCAGGTGACTGAAGCAGAGGGCTCTGAATCCTTTATGGATTCCACTCTCTTGAGTGGAACCACAGATTATGACAAGATGCAGAAGACAGAGTTAGGTAGGGTCACCCCGGCAGAGGTACTGTCTTTCCATCTCTGTATTTGACCTTGCCTTGGCTCAAGCAATCCTCCCACCCTTAGCTCTCTTGACTTTACTTGCCTGCCCCCAACACACACACACACACACACACACACACACACACACACAGTTCCCCTCCTGCTCTAGGATGATAGATGACAACCATGGAGGACTGAGGAGGGTGAGATGGATTTTCACAGGACGTGGCCTAAGAGAGACAGGGGACAACAAGGGATTCAAGTGCCACTTGATCTTCTACCACAGGCAGGGCTTCTCCCTTCAGAATAAAGACCCCTCTGTGCCCTCATTCTTTCTTGGCTCCTCAAGACCTCATGGCTATGGGATGCTTATCACTGCTTTCCAGCTGTGGGATGAAAGAAATTGGCTTAGCAGGGTATCAAAAGAACAGAGGGGGAGGGGGATCTGGGTTGGCTTCAAGAATCAGTTTGCTGACCATCTTGCTCACATCTCCCACAGTTTGTTTTGTCTTCTCCAGCTCTGACTCTGCCTGAGCATTTTCTCTGACCTGTTCAGTGTTCCTTCTTGGTGGGGTGAGATGCAAATCCACTCATTGTAGCAACATTTGGCTTCCAGGCCCTGTTCAGTAGCACTGACCCTCTCACCCAACCCTACTTCCCTGGCCTTTTGTTTGATGGGGAGAAATTCTAGTCGCCAGCTGTGAGTAAAATCAGCAACTCAGGGTTATCCTATACCAGGCTTCATGGAGGGCCAGTCAGTCTTCAGCTTGCCTCTCCCACTTTCATGGCCACACTTTCCACAGTGATAGTCACACCTCTAAAAGCCATAGTTCCCATTACTGTTTTACTACCTCAAGTGGGACTTACTACCACCCTGCCACACACTCCCAGTCTCCTCCTGCTGTCATCCCAAGTGCTTGGTCAGTGCTTCAACCATAGAGATGAAAATCAACCATAGAGATGAAAATCAACCATAGAGATGAAAAAGGAGAGCAGCTTCCAGAAGCTGACTTCTTAGCTCTGGCCTTTCCTAAGCCTTCCCTCCCTTCTCCGGGTGGCTTTCCTTCCCCGGTTCTGGACCCCATGAGCACACAACCACTGAGACTTTGCTCTTGGGCAGCAGTGAAATTTTGGAAAAGGTTCATGGAAAATGGAAATAAATACAACTTTATACATCTCTGTAAAACTGGGATAGAACCACAGTCAGCAGAAATGAGGCTAAAGAAGACTTGGAAATATATGTGCTGTCCCTCCTTAGGCCCTGCTTGGAAATATATGTGCTGTCCCTCCTTAGGC
>NW_022196897.1:78611126-78612868 GCF_008632895.1 Mastomys coucha | reverse complement strand
CCCTCCTTAGGCCCTGCTTGGAAATATATGTGCTGTCCCTCCTTAGGCCCTGCTTGGAAATATATGTGTTATCCCTCCTTAGGCCCTGCTGCCATAGGTTCCTATCATGCCTCTGTCCCTTCCCGCCTCTCTTCCTGTTTCTTCTTGCCTGTTGGGTGTCTCCCTCTCCCACGTGCTTTCTCCCTATATCATAGACCAGGGTTCCTTAGCTTGGGTAGGCTAACCCAAGTGACTTTTCACTTCAATTGTTACAAAAAATGCCTTTCTAGTTCCCTCAGCCCTTACTTTTGAAGTTCAACATCTTTTTCTTTCAAAATCAAGGACTGATTTGTCTTAGCTGCCTCAAGAGTGACCCACTCTGCATCCCCCTAACCTAACAGATGCCTTAGATCCAATGACTTGATCATGGGAACACAAAGCAGTGGGTATAGGAAAGGCCAAGAGAAATAGACATGACATGGGAACCTCATTTAAAACCTTAGTGGATGGATTGGACTATATTCCCTCTGTATTCTGGTGCATTCCTGTCTAACAGATTTGAAAACCCATTTGTCTCCTGGTCTCTTTGCAAGGTGGGGTGGGGTGGGGTAGGAGGACTTTTCCTGTCAGACCATAACAATCAGTGGTCCCTGAGTAAGTTGTCACTTTAGAGAGTGATATGTGAGATGTCTCCCAGTAAACAGTCTCAAAACTAGAAGAAATGAGTAGGCGAGCTCCTGCCCACCCCCATCAACCACAACCATTATTAGAGAGCGTGCTCCACCTACACCTACCCTTACTCCATCCCATTCTCCAGCTCTGCAAGGAAGCTTCCTCCCCCTTGACCTCACTGCTAACAGGCCCTATTTGGAAGGGTGGTCACTCCACCCCGCCCCTCATGGCTCTGTTCACTCAACCCCAGCACACACCAACATCCTTACTCTTTAGCTCCGTCTTTCCCTCTCATTCCCTAATGGGAATTAGCCTGTGATTTAGCCTGTGCAACTCTAACAAGCCCAGGGAGAGACAAAAAAGGCAACTGCAGTGGCCTGTTTTCCTAGCTCTCTTTAACGTCTCCACTCAGTTCCTATTTTTTTTTTTTTAATCCAAACCACAGGACACAAGTAGACCCTCCGAGGCTGCCCCTCCCAGAGGATTAATAATAGCTAGCACTTACTGAGTGACAGCTAAGTGCCAAGCCTGGGTTTTCCCCAGGGCTTCTGGAAAACCCAGCTCTCAGTTCCTCTTATAGCCAATCCTTCCTTTCTAATAACTTCCACCACTCCTCTCCTCATCTCTTCTCTCCCTTCATCTCTAGTTCCATCTTCTAAAAATAAAGGTGTGGTACTCCACAGCTACTCTGAAAAGGCTCCAATCCATCTCTGTCCAACCATGGTATCAGTTAAACATGGTATCAATTTGGTATGAGTATCACCCAAGTGTTCAAACTCTCAGGAGTGAGGCCATCATGTCTCCCTCGAGCCCATACCTATCAGACTCCAAGAATTATTGTCTATAAAGCTGTAATGAACATCTTCAACTCCAGCCTGGTGAGGGGTGTTAAGTCCTCTGTCACCACTCACAGGTCACCAACCATCTTCATCATCATTTGGCCTACCAATATATTAGCACTGCAACACCCTCTCTGTGAGGTGGCTCGTTCAATGTGACATCCTGTAATCTCTTAAGAAAGTTCATTTGTACTTTTAAAGCTACGATGTGTTCCTTTTGGGGGAGACTAAAGTATCCTCCACCCTTTACTG